>NC_031675.1:5560749-5566542 GCF_000149555.1 Fusarium verticillioides 7600 | reverse complement strand
CTAGTTACTATAGAAGGAATACCTAATAATAAACCCTATTTATAAAAAGAAATAGAAAGATACCTAATTAAGATATAATATAACCTATTAGAAGTTATAGAACTATAATGTAGTATACTATTTTATAAATAAATTTATAAAAATAAGGAACTCCTAAATAAAATTAAATAGTTTTAGCTTATAATTAAAAAAGCAGAAAGAGAGTTTAAAGAAATAACTTAAGGAAAGTATATATACCTAAAGAAAATACTATTAGTTAATAATACTAGTTTAGAAGGAATAGAAGAACTATAAGGATAATAAGAAATAGATAGATTATACCTAGAAGATAACACTAATCTTAAAAGGGTTAAAGAAATCTAAAAAGAATAGAAAGTAATTAATACCCCTATAAGTTATAAAGAAGTAGTATAAAAGATTATATATAAAAAAGAATAAAGTAATTACTAATATTTAAATAAAAAGGGATATATAAGATAGTACTGCTAAAACCTATATAAAAATAAAGAAAGAGAAATTATCTAGTATTTATTATTACTATACTATGAATTTAAAGAAATTATAGAATTCTTTAAGAAACTATATACTATTAAAGGAAAGCTTACTAAAGATTAAAAAAAGAGATAGTAATAATAGATATAATACAGTCTAGAACTTAAATAAGAATAATAAGATCTTAGTAAATATAAGTATATTAAAAGATATATAGATCTAGAATAGTGCTATAAGGATTAGTTAAAAGATATAGAAGTAGTATATAAAAGATAAATAATAGAAAAAGAAAGATATAAGAACTATCTTAAAACCCCTATAAAATAATATAAAGAATTAAAGAAATAATTCTAATAATAACTATTTAATAATAAATTTATAAATAACTATATTAATAGTAAAGGATACTATAATAGTAAATATAAAAAGACTTATAAAAATACCTTAAAAAAAGCTATATACTATCTATAATTAAGCTATAAATAAGCATATACTATAGATAAGAATAACTTAGATTAATAAATATGCTAGGAGTATTATATATAGTAAACTTAATAAATAGCCTAGTACTACAAGTTTAGATTAAAGAGAGATAGCTAAATGCTTAGATTAACTATAAAGTAAGAAAGAACTTTATTAACTTAAAAATAGTTATAGAACTATAACTGCCTTAAAAGAAAAAATTATTACCTTACTTACTCGTTAATATAAAAGGATAACTCTTTAATTATAATAATAGTATTATTAATTAAAAGACTAATTATCTTAAGATTTTTATTAAAAAATAAAGTTAATAAGTAGATTTTAATATTATACCTTTAGGAAAGGATATATATATAATTCTAGGCATATTATAGCTTATATAAAAAAATCTACTTATTAACTAGAGGATAGGCCAGGTTATATTCTCTAGTAACCTTAATAGTAAGGAAGAAATAATTATAATAAATAATAAGAGATCTTAAACCCTAACTAGAGAGGATAGTAAGGGTAAATATAAAATAGAGTGTCTATTACCTCTAAAAAGAGTATAATACTAGTATAAGAAAGGTATAAGAAACTAAACAGAAATCCTAGGTATCCTCTAAAAATAAGACTTATAAAAAGAAAAAATAAACATAAACTTAAGCCAGGATTAACTTAAAAATATTTTAAAGTAATACTAGATATATAATAAATTATTTAAAGAAGAACTAGAAATAGGGATCCCTAAATATATTAAATAGGACTATAAAATTAACCTTATAGATAATAACTTGCCTTTTTAAAAGCTCTATTTACTTAACTAAAGAGAGCTATAAGTTTAGAAAGAATATATTAATAAAATACTAAAAAAGGGCTATATTAAGGAATCTAGCTTATTAGCAGTATTAGTAATATTCTTTATACTAAAGAAAAATAAAAAAGATAGACTAGTTATTAATTATAGATAGGTTAATATATATACTATTAAGGACTAAACCCTACTTTTACTTATTATAGAACTAAAGGATTAGTTATAAGATAAAAAGATCTTTATAACTCTAGACCTTAAAGGAGTATATAACCTTATCTAAATTAAGGAAAGAGATAAATAGAAAATGGCATTTAGGACCTAATTTAAATTATTTAAATATATAGTAATGCCTTTTAGTCTTACTAATATACCTATAATATTTTAATAGATAATTAATAATATACTTTAATAGTACCTTAATATCTTTATAGTATATTACCTAGATAATATCTTAATTTTCTTAGATAATAAAGAAGAATATATAGAATATATCTATAAGGTCTTAAAAACATTATAAGATACTAAGCTATTAGCTAAACTAAAAAAGAGTTACTTCTATATTATAGAAATAGATTTCTTAAGATATATTATTATACTAGGTAAAATTAAAATAGAACTAAAGAAGATTACTATAATAATAGACTAAAAAGAACCTAAAAGCATAAAAGAAGTATAATCCTTCCTAAAAGCAGTAAATTATTACTAATAGTTTATTTAAAGATTTAGTAAAATCGCTAACCTACTAATAGAACTTACTAAAAAGAGCAAATCATTTAAATAGAATAATAAGACTTAAGGAGCCTTTATATAACTTAAAAAGGCTATCACTAGTAAACTAGTTTTAGCTATATTTAACCTAAAAAAGGAAATTAAATTAGAAATAGATATATTAGATTTTATATTAAGAGGATAGATTAGGTAACAGGATAATATAAGGAAACTGTATCCTATTACCTTCTATTTATATAAGTTATATAAAGCAGAACTTAATTACCTAATCTATAATAAGGAATTTCTAGTAATTATTAACTATTTTAAAAAGTTTAGATACTACCTTATAGGAAGTAAGTACTAAATTAAGGTTTATACTAACTATTAAAATATTTTATACTTTATAATAATATATAAACTTAATAGATAATAACTACACTATATAAAGTACTTATATAAATTTGACTTTATAATTATTTATAGAAAAGGATTAAAAAATAAAAAAGCAGATATAATTAGCTAGAGGCTAGACTATAATACTGGCACTATAAAAGCAAAAGAATAAGTACTAGAAATAAATAAGAAAGGAAAATATTAACTTATCTAGTAAGTATAGATACTAGGATAAATACAGGCAATAACTACTAAAAAGATACTAAGAGACTCTAAAGAGTTTATATAAGAATTCTATAGATACCTGCTATATAGATATTAAGGAATTACTAAAACCTTAAAAAGACTTTAATAGTATAGGTATTAGGTTAAATAACCTATAGTAAAAAGAGTAGTTAAATAATATAATATTTATACTAGAATAAAGGTATAAAGATATAAACCTTATAAAGAATTACAGCTATTACTAGTAATAGAAGTACTATAAAGCTTAATTATAATAGATTTTATTACTAAATTACTGCTATTAGAAGAACCCTTAACTAGAATCTTCTATAACAGTATTATAGTTATTATTAAAAGACTTATAAAGTTTTTAATCTATATACCTTATAAAGAGGATATAGATATTAAGAAAATAGCCTATATCTTTTATAATAAAATAGTATAAGAATAAGGATTACCTAAAGAAATCCTTATAGATAAAAGCATAACATTTACTAGCAAGTTTTAGTAAGTATTAATAGCCTATCTAGGAGTTAACTATAGACTTATAATAGCATTTAGACCCTAAGTACGTAAATACATAGGCTAAATCCACTAAATAATAGGGGGGGTACTAATATTACTATTTCTATCTATAAATAGAGTAACTAGGTTAAAAAGTTACTATATGCCTAGTTAGCCTATAATACAGCCTATCATAAAAGTAATAAGCTTATCCTATCTAACGCTAATTTTAGCTATATACTAAAGGAATATTACAATATATAAGAAACTAAAATCATTAACCCTATCGTAATAATTAAGAGTAAGGATCTAAAAAATATATATAATAAACTTTAAATAGAACTTGAATTTATTAATAAACAGATATAATAGTACAATAACTTTAAAAAGTTAAAAGGACTAACATTTAAGGAAGGAGATATAGTATATTCTATTTACTAAAAGCATCACTATAAAATAACTAAGTTATAAGCTTGATTTTAAGTATATTAGACCTTATAAGATTATTAAAAGGATTTTAAAGAATAACTATAAGTTAGACCTACTATTAAGGGTCAGGCTCTATAAGATTTTTTATATTATATTACTAGAATTAGCAGCTAATATAATATATATTAAGATTAGTAATAAACTAAAAGAAATTAATAAACTAGAACTTTATAAAGTAAAAATAATTAGGAAAATATAAGTAGAAAATAGAAAAAGAAAATACTTAGTAAAATAGAAAAACTACCTAGAAAATAAAAATATATAGGAACTACTAAAATACCTTATTAATACCTAATAACTATTAAAGGATTTCTATTAGGAATATTAATAAGGAATATCTTATTCTAATTAATAATATTAAAAGCGCCTGCCAATTATGCCTTTATAATAGTAAAAGACTTAGTATTCTTAATAGCTTTAAGCTTATTAAGGGTTACTATATTCTAATAAAGTATCTTAGAACTACACTTATTTAACTATTATTTCTAATAATATAAATACATTAAATAACTTAAATGCTTATTTACTTATTACTATAAGTTTAGTAGCTTAGTTTTAGCTATTTCCTCCTCCTTTTTAAGATAATACTTTTTAGTAATAAAATAATTAGCTATAATAGTTAGTAAAATTATATAGAAGGAGAATAGCTATAAACCTTTAATAGAAGTAATGCCTTTTCTATTATACTTATAGCTATAATAAGTGCACTGGGAACAGTACTTATAACTAGGTAAGGCCTAATACTGCAGTTTCTAAGGTTTATAGTAGCTATATAATATAATAAGGAAACCAGTATTTTTAATTAAAATAGCTTATATATAGTAATTATAAGTAGCTTTAAACTTTAATATACTATTAGTATTAAAATAAAGGGATTATAAGATTAAGTTATACTTAAAAAGATAATATAAAAACCCCCAATAGGTAATATAAGCCTTAAGGATAAGACCCCCCAAGGGAGGGAGATTATATTATAACCTAACTTCCCCAAAGCGCTTATATTATATAGGCCTTTACTATTCCCCCTTAACTAGTATATAACTTATAATACTTTAAGGACCCCCATTATAAGCTATATATTAGACTTATAATTTAACTTATAACTTACTATAAGCCTGACTTACTATACTATAAGTTATTATAGTACTTATATATATATTTATTAGTAGTAGATAGAATTTAACTTACTAGCTATTAATAATACTTCTTTACTTTAATATGCCTAACCTATATTATTAACTATTAAGAGATATAATATCCTAATGTGCTTAGTATAATGCCCTATATATTCTGTAAATATAAACCTAGTATAGACTAGTTTACTTATTTAGAAACCCTAACCATTACAGTTTCTTATAATATATTATAAATTATCTAATTAAAAGGTAAAATCTAATATATATAATCCTTATTATATAATTATTATATAACCTTAGTTATATAACTTTTTAACTTATATTTCTTTTATAAAAAATATTTAAAGTTTAAGAAAAAACTTTAATATATAAAGCTTGCTTAATTCTCTATACTTTACTTAGGTAAGTATAGTAATTAAAAGCCCTGATTTTTTATATTATTTTAGTATATATTTTATCTTAATTAGTTATCTGGATTATACTATATTCTGTAGTTATATAATAAGACCTTTATATAAAATTAAGTCTTAATAAGCAGCTATAGCTATATATTTAACACTTATATAG
>NC_031675.1:5485999-5560222 GCF_000149555.1 Fusarium verticillioides 7600 | reverse complement strand
TTCTTATAGCAGTAAGAATAGCTATATATTTACTGAAAGATAAGTAATAGTATACTATATATTAGGGCTTATTACTATAAGTAGTTTTATTATTATTATATTAACTGCTATTTAGTAATATAAGGCATTAGATAAGTCTGGTTCTGTTAAGCTTGCTCATAAGTAAGTAGTGCAGTCTTAAGGATACTGTAACAGTTAAGTCTAACTGTATTAAACTAAGCTATACTTAGGCTTGTTATTAGCAGATTATATAAAGCATAATTAAGCGTTATTAAAGTATTATATCTCTTAATAATAGATTTAATATATATTAAGCTTAATTAATATAAAGAAGTATTATTAATAGCTAGTTGATACTAAATCACGGGCACGCATGCGCATGAAGGTATTCAGAAGGGTCATACGGGTCAATTCTCAGAGTGGGCCTTGGTGTTGTGGGATAAACCCCAAGGCCCGGACTAACTATAACCCGCTAACCGGGAGGGCTGTGATTATCACGTATCACTAGTAACCTAAATTCTATTTTAGTTCTAAATAAATATCTTTATATATCTTAATAAACTAGTAGTAATTAGTAAAGTTATTATAAAATTAGTAATAATCTAGGTAAATTAGTACTAATTACAGTAAATTAATTATAATTATAAAAGCTTAGCACTAGTTATCTTTAGTAGGAGTGATATTGATTAGAAGAAAAAAGTAGGGTGCATGTAGAGGCCTGTCGGGTTATAATACTTTAGAGCGCAGTTAGAAATATAGTATATATAGCTATCTTTAAAGGTAATTAATTAAAGCCTATTAGTAAAATTATTAGTACTATATAATATCTTTATTATATATATCGCTCTTTCTGAGGAAGAGGATGGCCTAGTAGTAATAGGTATTGTAGCTAGCAGACTAGGGGTATGATGGTTAGGTTTCTAAACAGGTAAACTAGTCTGTACTAGGTTTATGTTTGCAGAATGCATAGGGCGTTATACTAAGTACATTAGGTTGTTACGTCTCTTAATAGTTAATAGTGCGGTTTAGGCTTATTAAGGTAAAGAAGTGTTATTTAGATAAATGTGTTGATAGCTGGTGAGCTAAGTTCTATCTACTGTTAAGTGAGTGTATATATATTCGGGAGTGTTACGGGTTGGCTGGATGGTGTGGAGGTGATTCCTGAGAATTATTGGTGATTATCTAGAATTACCGGTGTTTCTGTTTAGTTGCTGGTGACTGTGGCTTAGCAGTCACTTGTGGAATCTCTTGGTGCGTGGTGACTGTAAATGATTGGAAGAAAGATGTGGGGTGCACGTGATGTAAGCACTTCTTCCGTTTGGGTTGTAATAAGGGGCTTATGCTGTTAATCTTATTATTTGTAAGGGAATAAGAGATAACTGATTGTATAACATAATTTAGCTCGGTCACTATCTACCAATGAGTCATGCGTACAATTATAAACTTCATATATATAATGAAATTATAGGACCGTGATATCTTGTATAGTAAATCTGAATTATTCGCTATTTTCTGAACAACACAATGGCCTCTTCAGCTGCTGTCGAATTCCCAACGGGCCTGACCCTACATCGGATTACTAGTCCTGAGAAACTAGAACAATGGACTCCTTCACTCACCCAACTACTTCTATCTTGCGTCAACGATGATCCATCTTCATCATCGATCGGCTTCCACGCACCTCTGTCCACTACCAAAGCCACAGAATTCTGGTCTTCACAATCACCTCAACTCTTCGGCCGGAACCCCAGAGCAACCCTATTTGTGCTCGCCCGCGACACCACCGCAGTGGGAACAATTTCGCTCGTGACTCATCCCAAGGAAACTCACTCTCACAAAGTCGAAGTCGGCAAGCTATTGGTTTCCTCAGAAGAAAGAGGCCATGGACTGGGAAGGAAGCTGATGGATATGGTGGAGAGGTTTGCGAAGGAGGAATTGGGTAAGAAGATGGTGTTGCTGGATACAGCTTCGGATACACCGGCGAGGGGATTTTACTTGAAGCTTGGATATACGGAATGGGGTGTTTGTCCACAGTATGCTGAGAGTGCGGATGGGCATTTGCATGACTGTTCGTTTTTCTATAAATTCCTTAGCAACTAGTATGATTGGACTATAGAATATTCGTTGTCTGTTGCTTTATCATTTATAAATTCAGGCTTTAGCACTATTGATACACCTATGCCTATAAAAGCGTAACGTGTATACATTCCTCAGTCAACTATCCGTAGGAAGTCTCGCATTTTCCGTCTGCTTTATTATGATCAGCGTAGTCTGAAGGGCCAAGCGCGGCGAGTGGCCCAATCTGCTTGAACCATGTCATCAGCTGAATGCATGGGTATCGAATGAACGAGGTTGCACTTTCAAATTGTCAATTACAATTCTACAAACGCTCTTGAAGCAAACTCTCCATTTCTGAGGCGCCGTTTTCTAACTCAATTTTTATTCTCATCACCTCTGGCCTCGGAATTTGCAATGAGGCTCCTGCACGCAAACACAGTCGAGGTGGTGGAGTTCATGGATCACAAGGTCCCAAAATATGTGATCCTTTCCCATACATGGGTTGACGGACAGGAAGTTACCCTCCAAGATATGCAGAACAATAAAGGGAGAGAGCGATCTGGATATAGAAAAATTCAACAAGCCTGTGCCCTGGCTCTTGAGAATGGACATGGGTATGCCTGGGTCGACACATGCTGTATCGACAAGACCAGCAGCGCAGAGCTATCAGAGGCCATTAATTCAATGATGAGCTGGTATGAGCGGTCAGAAATATGCTATACATACTTAGCAGATGTTTCGCCAGGCACCGACATTCACGACTCAGAATCCTCATTTGCGAAGAGTCGTTGGTTCCAACGAGGATGGACCCTTCAAGAACTCATAGCCCCATCGAAGCTCGAATTTCTCTATGACGATTGGTCCATCATATGCGAAAGAGGTTATATAGTCGATGTTATCACTGAAATTACCGGTATAGACCAGACCTTCTTATCCGCTGCGCCGACTTTGTCAGAAGGCCGTCTGCAATCTCGTCTCCGTGCAGCAAGCATCGCCGAAAAGATGAGCTGGGCTTCGAAACGTAAAACAACTCGGACTGAAGATACGGCATATTGTCTGTTGGGTATATTTGGAATCAACATGCCTCTACTATACGGCGAGGGCACAAATGCTTTTCTGAGACTGCAGGAGGAGATCATGAAACGCTCGGATGATCAGACAATACTGGCGTGGGACCTCACAAAAGATGCTCCAGACGACTCAGGAGTGCTTGCTACGTCTCCGGCTGCATTTGAGAATTGCAAAGCCTTTATCCCTTGCGATCTGGGCATCGCTACCCCGCCATTCCAAATCACCAACAAGGGCCTACGCATCGAAATGCCAGTTTCCAGCGACAGCTTTGGCAATGGGAGATATGGTCTTCTACAGTGCAGGACGAAACAAGATCCGACGACCATGATTGCGATCCCGTTAGCCAGCGGTCGCAACGGCCTGTATGTACGAAGCAAGAGGAAGTTATTAACTCTGAGCTATCAGTACTGGGGGGCATGGTCATTTGCACCAGTCAATCTACTTCCAAGCCCCTCTTTTGCAAGCAGCATTGCCCGGCCACCAAGCTATACGGTGTTCTTGAAGTCAATTCCAAAGAATTTCTATATCGCGGAAGTCTATGCGCCAAATGAACCGCAGCAACCTGACCCAAGAATCATCATGATTGGTACCCCTGAAGATGAGGACAAAGTTTTCAGTAGAGTCGCTTTCGTTCTAATCAAGAGTTCTGTCAAAGATGAAGAACAAATTGTTGTAAGAATCCTGATAGAGTCAGTACCAAAGAAGGGGCCGGTTAGGACAGAATCTCAACCCGAGGCCACCGTCAAATTCGTCAAAGATTATAAAGGAACCATTTTTGACGGTGTATCCCTGGCAAGTTCGTGGGATAGTTGCAGAGATCCAATCTATCCGACCTGGATGCGAAAGCAAGATAAGGTTTACAAGATTACGTTGAACCGCGAGTACCACTTTGGAAAGTCGCTTTTTGTTTTGGAACTTACGGAAGAGGATATTAAATCCGACGCAGAGGCCGCTATTTTTCTCTGGATCGATGAGGATGACTTTTTGAATCTGCCGCCTGCCTTGCGACTCATAAGTTATTCTGCTCGGACCACCGTTCAAACCGTAGCTCTGCTACTTTCCACTCAGCTTGGATATTCCCATTGGTCGTTGATTCCTTGATCTGCAAGGCTTTCAGCTTGCTTCGTCCAATGAAACGCCACATTACAAATCATCTGGGAGGATATACACTTGGTGGTGGTGTAGTACTGCTTTTGGGCCTTTATCTCTTCCATGTTTCGAGGAGGAGGTTTAAGAACTTTATTCGTGCCATCTTATTCTCTGACGTATTCAAAGATTTGGCCCGAGCTCAAATGGACTTTGCATTTCTCTACCTTTCCTGTAAGATTCTTCCTTCAGAGCTACCAGAAACTGTTCTTTAAAAAAAGGATTGGAAGGACTCGGCGATCGCAATAATGGCACTTGGACTCCGACTGGCCGTTACCTGGAAGGGTGTGGACGCAACTGTCATCACTGCTTTGTAAATGTTGAATCGAACGAATAGGTAGATAGTATAATCAAAAAGGTATTCGGATTGATCTAAGTGACTGTAATCGTAAATTAGAGCCTGCTGACTGCATTTCCATGACCTGAAATATCTCGGTGAAGATAGCGATATGTAAACTACAGCACTCCCCACCACCGATAGCCACACGTTCCAAAACTCAAGAGGACAATCCCTGATAACCTGTGACAGAGACCCCGTATGCTGCTCCTATTCTTGGCTTAAGGCTCTCATCTCGTTTTTCTTCATTATCCCTAATTCGAAGTTGAAGCTCTCCTCCGCTCGCGGGGAAATCAGTGCCTGTGTTAGCCGATGTATCTTTAGATACCTCGACCCAAGCCATCGACCTGACGGTTTTGAAAGAATGCACACCAGCTGAAGTGTTGGCCAAGATTGGCCTCGGGGGCGGCTCTGAATTTTGGCAAAGAACAACGAGCTCTAGAATCGAATCCCATGCCCCACTCGTCTGTCCCTTGCATGAAATATACACTGAATGCAACAGAGCAATCACAGCATAAAGGACAAGCCCTATGTTGGCGATCCAGTCGAACCAACTATCGCAGGTCATGACGTAGCCCGTATATATAGCTTTCAACTCAAGCCTCTCCTGCCTTGGTTCGTTCGGGTTTGACCAGTACTCTTTGGGGTCACCGGGATTGACAAGTTTCCGGGCTAGAGAATCATTGACTATCACGCCCTCAAAGATCTCGACATGTCCCCCGTTCCCGTTTAGACCGCATCGAGAAAGCCCTTCAACAACCGCAGCTCCTATGACACTCTCGAAAGACGCCATTTGAGATAGGTTTACATGGTAAATAGTAGCGACTAATGCCTCGAGAGTTGTCATTTTTGTTCCGATGAATGGAAGTTGCTTCAAACCGTTGGGCAAAGTGTCAGGTAATGGAGGTGATAGCATCTCATACCAATTCGTGGTCATCCTGATAGATCTCAGGGAATCGTTCTTGGGAGGGGTAACTTGAAGATAGCCGATCTTCGACTGGAGCTCCAATTCAGTCTCGACCAAGTTCAATACCCGGCCAGCGTAGTACTCATGTGGTACCCACTCGTCCCATACTCCAGACATGATGGACTTGGCCTTGGCCCAACGAGCGTCGATAGAGCAAGCCAGCACATTCGTCGTATATCGAGGGCCTAGTGTCGTGTTCCACGCATTGTTGAAGAGGACCACCACGCCGAGGGAGGCGTTGGTCACAGGCCAGATATCTACAGGTGCCATGATGATTGGGCGGGTCTCTGTGAATATCGACTCATTTAAAGACTTGCTGAGGTTGCGCATAACCCCTCTCCTGACCAGATAATCTTTTACGTCCTCTAGGACATTAACCTCTACCAAGGCCGGAATTTCGTCTCCGGATACTGGCTTATCTTCTTCATAATGCGAGTCTATCTTGTCTGGATGCGGAAACCTGACCCTCAGATCACTCCCGTTCAGGTTCATCAAGTCATGAGCATTGCAGAGAACTCTGGCGGCTGGGACATGAGTTTGAACCTCGTACCTCTGGTTGCTTGCCCAAATAAGGTGATTTGGGAAGGGCCTCTTCGAGGGAGACACGCGACTGAGATGTTCCACGGCCTTGAAGTGCATTCCCCTTACAGCGTCTTGAAGGACAGCTGTGGCGTGGTGAGTCGTAAATGCCCAGGTGTTGGCTTCTTTAATAAGAGCAGGCCTCGTATATAGAGTTTTGCGTATAAAGGGGTCCAGTACCTCATGGTCAATGGCCCTTTCGTGAAGAATCCACCAATTATCAAAGTGATGAAACAATGGCATGTATCCAGAAGACGGGCATTGGGGACTGAGGAAAAGGTTCGCATTAGTGGCACAGTCAGTACCGGCGTAGTAGTCGGCGTCTATACTTGTTGGCCAGAGTGTGTCATTATCTCCTGAACAAAGAGTGTCAGTGATGTGTGAAATAGTATGTAGAGAGCCTACCAGTAAGCCAATATATGCCACCGCCAATATTCCAGTCCTTAACTCTGGGGATCATCAGTACGGCGGTTGCTGGTGCTGCCAAAAGCGCAAGCAAACAGCCAACGATGATCAGAGCCACAAAGCATCTTCTTTTAAACTTGTCCCCCGCTGACATTGGCTGGCCCCAGCTCTGCTTGAGCCCGCCTAGAAACTCGGGTGACAAGAGGTACCTACCAACTATTAGTCAAGGGCCATACTATGGTACATTTCAACATACGATATGGATGAGAACGAGTACCCAGAAACGAGGAGACCAAGAGGTAGTCCAGGACCAAACATAACCTCGGAACGTAGGCAGTGGAAAATAATAGTCCCAATGCTTGCCACGATCAGAAGCTCCTGTACTTTTGTTGCGATTTGGAGTAGACCTAGTTTGAAAGAGTCGTCATTCTGTTTACCTTGCAGCTCTCCTCCGATGAAGAAACCGACAAAGTTTACCGCGCTGAGTCCAATAGTAAGCAGCGCAGGTATCACATGAACCGCGCAGCGCGCTATCGCAACGCGACGCGATTTCTTGATGAGGACTTTGGGCTTCTCCTCCCGATTAAAGAAGGTGACAACTTTGAGACCGATTGTCCTCAAGAATGTTTTGAAGCACCCATCAGCTCTAGTAGATGAGGATGTGTTGGTTTGTACATCGACCCCGTGATGGGTTGCGGTGAGATTCTGCTGGGAAGATAGGTTGCCCAACTCGTACTGCGACATGGTCTTGGTATACGAGGGTGTCAGGATGAGAAATGAAGTTCGACTGATTTATGAAGGATTTAATGAGAGAACAGGCCTTAAATCAAGCTGAATGCTTTGCTTTTGAACTGATCGGGAATCTAACGAGGCTGGCGCCAAGGTGGAAGGCCTCAAAATGCAGCGCGGTAGACTATTCAGCCACTGCATCATAACATGTAGGACGAGACTAAGAATAGATAAGGCTCGGAATAAAAGAAGCTATGTAAGTAGCAAGACCTAAGGAAAAATAACCACAAGGACCTTCAAAGAATCTGCTACCGCACTCCCATTATAGCCAGCGGATATAACGTATTGTCACAAAGGATAATGAATTAAACGAACTGGCCTTTTGTATATCATATTATGGAACTACAGAGAGTTGGAGAAAATGTATAAGGCAATGGAAGATTTTATAATCAGGATCTCCGGGATGGGCATGAAGAGAAAATCAAAGACAGAAGCCAAATGCATTACGCTCCCTCAGTATATTGTTACACAGATATGAACCTTTTCAAACGCCCAGGCATTAATGCAGTCGATGAAGGTTCACACCGGTGAGGCGTACCGCAATCCCATGCCTGATTGGCTGACATGGTTGAAATATTACCAGATTACAAGCCCTGATCTTTCAGCTGCTCCTCCGTCCAATCCCAAAGCTTCTTGGCCATCTCATCATCCAAGCCATGCCCCTCCAACCCACCAGTCTTTCCGACAGGTTCATAAAACTCACCGTTCTCAATATCTGGAGCCGTAGTAGCCCAAAGATGATTCTTGACCCCCTCTGAGATGGGAATAGCGACTTTCGTAGCCACATTCTGTTGTAGGTGCTTCATCAAGTCATCTCCAGGCTCACGAGTGAAAAGCTCTGTCTGAACTTCGCCGGGATTGATGGCAATGTTCTTGAAATTAGGATATCGCTTGGATGCTTCTCTAGCGTAAAGAAGACAAGCGAGTTTACTCTGGGCGTATCGGAAAGGCAAAGCCGTGTCGCTTTTGGCTGACTTCAGGGTATCGAACTCAATGCCTGCTGGACCGACGTGACGGAATCCAGCAGAGCTGAGATGCACAGCACGAGCATCGGGGGTATTGTCAAGGACTGGTTTGAGAAGCTTGAGAAGCAAAGCATGCCCGAGATGGTTGATTCCCATGTGCATCTCATAACCATCTTTGGTAAGGGTTGGTGGAACGCCCATGACTCCGGCGTTCAGCAAGAGGACGTCGAGTCTGTCCTCCCGTTTGAGGAACTCAGCGGCTGCAGACTTGATGCTTTCGAAGCTGGATAGATCAAACTCCAACAGAGAGATCTTTGTGCTTTTACTAGCTGTTTTCTTGACTTCCTCAAGCGCAGCAGTTCCCTTGGCGGAGTTGCGAGAGGTGATGTAGACATGAGCAGGAGAGTGCTTGGCCAGTTCAATAGCAGTAGATTTTCCAAGGCCAGTGTTTGCTCCGGTGATAAATATAACCTTCCCATCGAGTGAAGGGATATCTTTGGTTGGATCGAAAGGATACGTTTTAGACATTATGGTTGGAATTCAGGTGCTGTTTTCGTCGTGTTGATATGCATGAGGTATCTTGAGAGATCAGGAATTATACCCGGTTCTATATATGTTTGAGGTCTCCGGACTTAAGAATACTAAGGACCCGAGAAACATGGTGTCTCGCATTTCAGTAAATACTGGTCCACCATAGAGGAGGGACTTTATGAAGGCCGTTGGTTGGTCATCCAATCAAGGACGATAAAATGCGAGCTAGCCAATCGTCGACCTTGATCAACCCCCGCTCTCAACGCTTGGCTTTAATCCTTTTGGCAGCCAAGTATTAGTTAATTCCGAGCAGTATATCACCTCAAAAGAGTTGTTTTATGTTTAATCAAACATTTTCTATTTAGGAAATTTCTGTTGAATGAAGGTTGCTGCCTCAGTGACCTGCCACTACCTGTTAGCCGATTATCAGGCTAGACCTCCTTGCTTGGAGCTACTGTACGATAGCCAGGTAGCTCACTCCCATTCGACAGTATACGTCTGCGGCTGGGATCATGGCCAACTGATAGTCCATCACTAGCTTTGACTCAATTTTCAGTGCGCTGCAACCAGGCCAGATATCCTGACGAGTTCGACCGAAGCAACTGAAGAGGAACCACAACGGAGATAAAATAAACTGAGCGCCAGCATATGAGAAGGAATGTGATAATGATCTATATTAAAGACACGATTACTACGTAAAGAAAAGTTTGGATAGGTGATTATTGTTACCCCGCGCTATCACTACGACTAAAAACCTAAGGTTCAATAGTTTGTATAGATCGAAGATCGAGATGCAAAGACTTCAGAAGCCCAAGATGTATAAATGGAGGCCTTTAATACTATATGTGTGGATGATTATTCTTCTTGTTCTCGACTTCCTTCACAAATAGTTAACACAGTTCATATCCCTTCCCTAACATCCAAAATGGCCATCGTCAACGTCAACACTGTCCTTGATCCTCCAATGAAGGTGGCTGAAAAAGTAAAAGATGTACGGATCAATGAACTTGCACAGAGGTGCTTCCTACCCACTGTCTATAGACTCTGAGAGCGATGGCCCCTCACCCCTCAGATGAAATCAGAAGGAAGCATCGTTGGTATCAATGCACCGTCCGAAACACCACTCAATTCGAGATGCGTTTCGAGGAGAGCTATTTCAATGCTGGAGAATACCTTACGGCGCCTAGCCCAGTGGTCCGTATGGACAAATGATGATCACAGCGTACAACGATCGGTTCGGTGCATCTACGGGACTCTCTTTGAAGGCCTATCTAGACGAAACTCATCGATTTGATTTCGAGATCGTGAGTAGCCCTTCAGGCAAAGCCCCGACAAAACTGAAATTTTATTAGGGACTTGATGCTCCTATGATGGGAGGATTCAAAGCAGGTGTTGTCGAATCAGATTTTCCAAAAACGGGCCTCGAGAATGCCACTAGGGAAGGGGGAGCATAACGTCGAAAGATCGGTATAAGGGAAAGGATAGTGACAGTGTTGATCGCGTGATCGAGTTCCATGTTGCGGCATATCCTGGCATGGAGATTACTCAGCTCATCGTTGATAGCGACAATAATTGAGGGACCGAATTGGGTTGAAGTAAGTGTTCTTACATATAACTTTTTTTTTTAAATCAATCATTTAGAAAAGAACTGTTATTAGTTTCTACGCAAACTGCGGAATCTGAAGTCAGCCTTGGCAGCCACTTTGGAACTTGGCGTTGTCTATTGAGGCTGTGTACACACCATCAGCCCAGCTCTCTGGAAGCCTCGTTTCAACAAAAACACGTATCCCCTCATTCTAAAGACTCTCTTGTTTTGTTCATCCTGTCGTGTTCACGACTTTCATGATTGGAACCAAATATTGGGCATTTGACGATGGATCCCCTGTCTATCGCGAGCTCGGTGGTAAACAGCGCTACCACTATATCTGATCGCGGGAAGCTAATCTCGATAGGTGGGATTAACCGCGACATGTCTCTCAACCTGTAAAAAGCTCCACGATCTCGCTGGAGAATATAAAGACGTTCCGGCTGTCATCGCAATGATATGTTCCGAGTCAACGATAATTAGTATCGGTCGGTCTATCGGAACTTCAGATGAAGGTCCTTCGAAGAGACGATCTTGCACAAGCTTGGGCGTCAAAAACAGAAATTTGGACAGCTTTTGAGACAGCGCTCACTGGCTGCATGGTTGCCTTCAGCTGTTTGGAAGCAGAAACACGTGGCCTTCGGTCTAAGAACCCGGGAGTCTGGGCTAAGATTAAGTTCATCTGGAACCAAGACCGCCTCAAGGAGCTGCTAGGTGCGCTCAGAGGGCAGCAATAGTCGATCACCTTTCTTTTGAATCTTCTTGAACTGTAAGTAGAAAGTTAACCCATAATGTTCTTTATGCTAATGCGACTAGCGAGACTCTGTCAATCATCCAGAAGGACGTTCGCAAGAATGCACCGAGGATAAAGGCAGCTGCTTCAGAAGCCCAATCTCTGCGATCCTGGAACCCGAGCGTCAAGTTGGACTGTGAATCAATCTTTGATAACAACGCTGGCAATCTCAGCTTTTTTCACGTGGATGGATACTGTGTCTGGTAATGCACCTTCTGAGCTCGATTTTGAGTTCTACAATCTCGTCATCAACAGCCAGGCATACAGGTGCGACTTTATTAAAGCTCAGTCTGAGAGTCAACCACCGCAAGTTGAAGATGTGGCCACGTTAAAAGCGGTGGATAAAGGTCGAGTACAATCCCAGAAGAACGCCACCTCCCTTGTGACTTTCTCACGAGAGAAGGCAATTTCTTATGCAAAGGATCTAGTGCGGCCATCCTTTCGGAAGCAAGAGTCTAGCAACTGGGTGGACTTGCAAATAATCTGGCCTGTTCTGCTGGCTAGCACAACTACTTGCTACGGCTGTCTCCGGAGTATTGTAAAGGATCATATGAGAGCATTAGGAGGGACATGGCATGTCGGATGTTTCAAATGCTTTGTATGCACTACACTTGTGCTGCCTCATGTGTCTGAGATTATAACAGAAATTCTAGGACTGTGGGGTCTCTCTCGAAAGCGGCTATCACCTATTGCAAGAGGGAAACGGCATCCAACCCAAATTACTATGTAAGGATGACTACAGTCGACGACAGGACGTTCAGTGCTTCAAGTGCCTGCAGCCCATAATAGGTGACTTCGTGACAGCTCTTGGTCGTCGATACCATGCAACCCACTTCACGTGCGACCGATGCGAAATCGTTTTCGCCAAGGAAAGCGATTATCAACAGCAGAATGGTGGTATCTACTGCATGCTACATTTCTGCCGAGAGTTGCATTTTACTGCCATGGCTGCAAATTTCCACTCATTGGGAATTACTGCGAAAAGGAGGGCGACGGAAGCAAATGGCACACCTGTTGTTTAGGGCTTTTATCGTGGGGATTAGAGCTCCCAGTATCAACCAACGGCCGCCGATATCTTGACTCTATTCAGGACCAATCCTTGAATGTTCTCAGTAAATTTTATTCGCAACTACACGATACCCGCGCTAATTCGATCTATGTTTGTGGATCGAGCTACTTAAAGGAATTTCGAGATGCAGTTACTAAATATTTCAACCTAACGAGAGGAGGCTCTAAGGCGGAAACCTATGAAGCTTTCAAAATCATACTTTCTATGGTGTCCTGTCTTTTCATAGCGGCTTCAAAGGCCACCACAGATCGTAAGAACGCTTTCTCACAGGAATGACTAATGCTAATGACTTTCGTGTAGGTGCTGGCGAGTACGCAATTATGAGCTTTTCGTTCCATTCGTGGAAATACTTCGTACGTAATGAACAGCGTTTGAAGGCATCTCCCGAAGCCGTCGGACAAGGCGTATCAGACCTACTCTTGCCCCTGTTAAGCTTGTCTTTTGAGGTACATTTACAAAGCAATGATACCTCATGGGACGCTAAAGATCCCCAGCTTGACGAATTCGTCAACAACCTGAAAGCATCACGTTCTTTCCAACTGGACGATTGTTACAGCCACTTCGCTCCTGAAGCTCTTGCAGAACGTTGAAAATGTGTAAAGTGTCCTGATCTCATTGCCGGACATGGCTTCTATGAGCGTTCGTCTCCCTATCGTAAACTGCATGCGCGCTGTTACTCAAAGATTGCCTGTGATCATGAAGCATTGGAGGGCTGTGCAGCCGATGGTGTCATGGAGTGCGACAAGTGCAGGTGGAAGAATAACTTTGATATGATTCCTTATGAGGATTGCGCGTTGCATCAAATATGGCGAAGATGGTATTACTGGTATGTGCGACCAGATCGGAGAGACTGAAATGTGGGAGGGCGACGTTCTGTGTTGAGAGAGCTGAAGCTCTGGTCTCTTCATTATGTAGTAGGCATCAGTCCGATAATGACAAGTATTTTGTAAACATAATCAGGTTCAACTAAAAGCTTTATGCATAAGCGGTATTGACGTGATACATTCCGTACCTTGAACGAAAGCCACTCTATTTTGTCCAGGTGAGCTGTGTCTCAGCACAGGTTCTACCAAGATCAGCCCACTCCAAAGAACTCCATTTTTCTGGATTCTCAGAAGCCTCGACAAAATGCTTCATCGCCAGAATAGTCTGTAAAGCCCACTTCTCTGGACTAACCCTTCCTACACCTGTTGCCAATGGAGTCATAAGAACACTCTCAATCCGATCATATTCAGAAGCATCGCGATTGTGATTGTCAATAGCACAAAGCAGACTCCAAATACACTCATAAATAACCTCTTTATCCCATCTCACGTCAGCAGGCATCCGCATCGTCGGACAAAGCGCAACACGACGTGTTCCATAAACATTCCGCGATCTTGCCTCGAACTCCTTTGGGATTTCTACCAAAGTACAGGTGCCCGGCGGTGCGAAACCACGCCACGTCTTGTAAAGCTGAGCTTGGGCAACGCCAGTGAGGGCATGGTAATCATCGCGCGGGGAGAACTGTCGAGAAATAGCGTCGTCAAAGGCACCGTCAAGACGGCCATAGGAGTTGGCGGGTGAGACAATGGTGTCAAATTTGACTTTACTTGATAGTTGGGATAAAGCGCAGTTGTGAATCTCGATTGAGACGGAGTCGGGGAGTTTGCGGCTGTTGCGGGCGACGTGGAAGGCATCGCTGAATTGTTCTTCCATGCAGAGGAGGTGGATGTGGGGAATATGAGGGGTTTTGGTGGCCATCCTAGATGTCTTTGGATGAGCGTGATACTTTTGAGAAATGGATCGCGCGAGTACAATATGTATTTAACAAACTGGGCTGGATATTGAGTATTTGGAATCTATGTTTGTTCATGGTCAGATGATGCCGCCGAAGCGGGGGGGACTTGTGCAGAAGAAAATTGCCAACGACCAGAGGACGGTCTTGACCGTAGATTTTCCGACATAGATGACAAGATGCCAGAGGCCAGTGTTTGAATCAGGTGGTTCTGAATTACGGACACTGCACACTAGATGAACTATATCAATTTCCCTTTCATGAGTAGGTAGGTACCTAAGGAAAAATTCATCAAAAAGGTACAAGAAAATGTCTCTTTATCCCCCTGCCTATGCCTGACGCTTTGCAACCGTGCTCTACTATCAACGTGCTCTGTACCAAAGATGAAGAAGCCTTCAGCTGAAATGTCTTACACTTAAACTAGACTGTCGTACGTTAATTTTAATCATAGTGACAAAGGGTTGGCTGGGTACCTACAGTAGAATCGCGACTACAGATAGTAATCCCAAAACATTGGCATCGACGACTGCGTATCTACCAGTGCCGTTCTTTGCAGGGCTTGAGGCAGTGGGTTTCGGTGGACTTGTAGTTGCCGGTGCAGCCTTTCTGCGCTTGGTAGTCCCGGCAGCGACCTCTCTTGGTATAGATTTAACTTCATCTTCCTCTTCACCGCTGTCTTCTGCTGTCTGGGTTGGATCACTAGGCATTTCTGTAGCATTGGGGGTAGGGGGGTTGCTGATTGGATATTTGATGGATTTGGTGTACGTGTACCGGTAGGATTTTGTAGCGTCTCCCTGCGCCCGACCTCTTATATTGGGGAAGGGGTCTATACCATCCTGTTAGAGATGTCAGTTTGTGTGCCACAACAGGAAATGGAGATGTATGATTATTTATCTGTAGCTCACTTTATTAATGTCAAGGCCAGGGTCACAAAATACTTCATCCGCATATTGTTCCCACTTCATCGGCGAATACAATTTGTCGCTCACCGGCACAAACTTCACATCCCTAATGAAATCTTCCAAGTCTTCGATATCTTCAGTCTTTGTACCCTCGCAATACAAGCAAGGTATAAACTCCGTCATATCCTCGTATGGACATGCCCAAATCTGACCGAAGAACTCCTTCCGGCAGGAATTTGTGTATGTACAGTACTCGGCGACTGCAACGATGAGTCCGCGAGGGGTGAAGGTCCGCCTCCTATCATAATCCTGCCATTCCCAGTCTACCTCATTCCAGGTATAGGATCCCCAATTATAGGTATCGAGCGTGGGCACGATGTCAATATCCTGAATATGAGGGTATCTTGATAGATCAATGTGAAGAATCTGGTCTTGCTGCCACCCGACACACTTCATGGTGTAATCGAGTGTGTTGATTAGAAGAAGGCATCGAGCCATGGTGTATCGATCATTGGCCAACAAGCAAGTCCTATAGTAGAAATTGCAACCAGTCTGGCCTTGTGTAAAAGGGAGCATGAGGAGAGAAAGAAATAAGAACAACATGATTTTTCTTGGGCAAAATGCGTGTTTTTTTAACCGATGAGTTACACAGAAGAAACAAAACATTGATTTAAAGACAACCTCTGAACCTTTATGTAGGAAGCTAGAGCCTTATGCCAAATGTCTAGAGTAGACTCGGCGCCTGTGTGCACCCCTTTCCGCTCAGAGCCCTATTGCTTTAGACGAGAAACTGGAAGTCCTATCTTGGCGTTTCTGAATTCAAGACACCACCCGGTAGGGGTCGGCCCTCTCGCTGATCTCTGCACCAATTCCACAAGGATCATTACTCAGCTGGCTACAGGTGCCCTCGACCCGACAGGCCCAACACTCGCGTACCGTATCCTATTTTCAATCCCCAGGTTCTAGTAAATAAAGCTCGGCGGCAAGAAAGGCCGACCAACCAGTCCAAGCCTGACTTGACGCACCAATCCAGGTAAAGACATGCCCCATGGGGACGGCTGTGCAAGCGCTTTGGGTAACAGTGGAAACGTGGCGTAAGCGGTACAGCACTTGGCAATGTCAGCTTGCAAACAAAGCGCCGGTCCTTGTAATTTCTACCGGGTTACGCAGGACATTAGGCGCTCAGCCGCTCAGCCCCAACGGTGTCTGAAACAGATTTGGGTAGCGGCCTTCTTTCTTGAAAAAGGCTTACGAGAGCGGATAGGGGCCGAAGGAAATGTGAGGATCTGCTTTATTCGAGAAAATGGACGGCTTTACAGTTTATAGATTGCAGGTATTTAGAATACGTCAACCACGCGATAGGTTCATATCATACTAGCTTTATGCTGTAGCCATTGGTCAGTCATCGTGATATCGATGTCTAAGTTGTGGGCTAGAAGTGTTATTTGCAGTTGAGGCTTGTGGCTGAGAGCTTATTCCGGCAGAGAGAACCTAGTCAACCACGCGAATAGGTATCAATGAAAAACGAGTCTTCCGTTGAACGACACTTTGTAGGAAATGAAAATATTAAAACATTAAAAAGAAAAACGTAATCTCTTAAGCGCATACCTTCCTGTCCACTGCTCCAAAATATCCTGGATTTCCTGGATGATCCGATCGCTATCACGTCTCATCTGGTGCTTCCTCCTGCCCCGCTCCGCCATATCCAAGACCGTTTCGCCCTCATTTGCCTCGATATTGAGTAGCTCGGGCGGCACATCATCCAAACTCTTTAACAACATATCAAAGATATGCCACCTCCCAGCTGAAGCCGCAAAATGAAGCGCTGTGTAACCTTGCCCCGACCGCCAAGATAGCAAGTCGATAGCATTGCCTCCTGCATCTTTCAAAAATAGCTCGACAATTTTCTCATGTCCAAGCTTCACAGCCTCGCAAAACGAGACCTGTGCTGAATCTCTTGCTGCCCTGGAGGTTGGTTTCAATCCGATTTTCATAACCGACTCCAGGACCTCATGCTGGTTGCGTGAACAAACCCTCCGGAGTGGGCAGATACCTCTCGTAAAACGAGGTTTGATAGTGGGATCAAGATCTATTGATCTTTCTCGTGCGAGATCTCCTATCGCCTCAACACCAGCCTTCCAACCACGCAGCAGAGCCAAAGCAAAGGCATCCTGGATTGTAGACTTATCTTCACGACAATCTTTGCGTGTACATGTCTCGCCGTGCTTCATTATCAGAGCCCCACAGCCCTCGAAGGCCAAAAGCATCAGCATGGTTGCTTTGTCATCCAGCCAGCCGGTATTGGGGATCTCAGTTCTCGGTATGTGGTAGAGACTGAAGGGCTCAGTTGCGTGCTCTTTATACCGCGAGACTATGCCCTTGGTCTTGTAGTCACATTTCGTGATGAACCTCGGGGGCTGGAAGTTATCTGCGATCACCTCGTTTGCTTTGCGAGCATGGGCAGTCCAGAAATGGGCGGCGTATGGGAGGAAGGATTCTTTTTTGCTCCCATGGCCTGCTGCTCGCATGCAGAGCTTAGCGATTTCGAAATGAGCGCGAGGACCTGATGAGCCCTCGCAGGGTTTGATATCTTGCTCTATCAATGCGTATTTGTCCAGGAAGTCTCTCACAGAGTCGTGCGTGAATTGAACTAGACGCTTTGCTGGTGGTGGTGTCCAACCATTTTCCTCGGGAAGGTCACAGAGGTCTTCAGAATTTTGCAAAGCTGGAATACCTCTGAGACCCCAGGGGCGAAAAGGACCATTCGGTTGCTCACTGGCTTGGATTTCGATGAAGCCACGGGCGATCCGTCTAATATGCGCTTCGAATACCTCCTCTGTTCTCCCATCCTTATTAGGCTTGTTGTCACTACCCCTGGCGTACTCCAGGGCGGAATGCATCTCATGCACCTGTAGTGGCCTGATGCGTACCTGGTTCAACAGCAGTAGCATGAAGGCTTCTGCTCGATCCTCGGAGTTTAAATTGTTCAAAAGATCCTCGTAAAGGCTCCCCAGCTCTTTTGGTAAGCGATCTACTTCACTTCTCCATTTGCCATCCGCGAGTCCCGCGTCTGCTTTTGCATTGAGGGTTGCAACGACAAGCTTGACCCAGAGAAAGTTATTTGACGAACGGCGCAGTAACGTCCAGATAACCTGTTCGCGAGTCGCTGGGTCCTTCGAGTACTTCAGCTCATCGCTCAAATACTTGTGAATATCTCGTTGGTTATGGCGACTCATCTCGATGGTCGGCGCCCAAAGATGTGACCCGTACTGTGCTCTATCACGAACAGAGAAAAGAGTCAAAACCTTTGGTCCCTTCCCGTTCAGACTTTGAATGTATCTGATCATTTCAATGGTACTGTCCATGTTTTCGTCTCTACCACTGCCGCACTTGTCGATGGCATCAATAAAGATTCGTACTCTTCTGCCATCAAAGGTAGCAAGCAGGCTTGATATCTTGTGCTTTAATATGATAACATCTTCCAACGTCGCTTGTCGAGCGTCTTTGGCCGGACCCCATTCTCGCACGATCGCCACGACCTCTGGTGATGGATTGAGCTTTTTCAAGAGTTGGGACAAGAAGGACCGATAAAGTCCTTGTGGAGAGATGTGAATAGTCAAACCTTCGTCTTTAGCTGCGTTGAAAAAGTAAGACAGGCAAATGGGCTTCGCCTCGTCGAGCATGGCTTCAGCGCGAGTTACTGCCTCATACATTAAGGTAGACTTTCCAGAACCAGCCTTGCCTTCGATGAGGAGAATGGAATCTGAAGCGTCTGTGGAATCACCTTCTTCCCAAGCTGTGTATTTCTCGTGTTTGAAAAGCCACTCGCAAGTCCCCGGGATTGCCTTATTTTGTTGAAGTTCGAGGTGGCGACGGTTCATGTCGCGAAAGCTCAAAACTTCTGCCCACGCTATTGTCGTCAGCTATATATAAGATCCTCGCACCATCTTCTTATACTTACATTTGAGTTGATTACTAGCAGGAGCCTCTGACTCGTTCAAACGGGCTTGATCTAGAAGGCAAATATGTGAGCCAAACTCTTTGCCTCTTTCCGATATGAACATACCTCTTGATTCTATGGTTTTCGCAGCACCCTCAGCAAACTGTTTTAACCTCAGACATAAACTTTGGAAGGCGGAGTTATCAGGGCTGTTGAATTTGTGCAGCATATTGTGTCGCATGGGCTGCGCGGACCCATCCCCACCGCTGTGGACTGCTGATGTGTGAGAGACCACCTAAGACTGTCAGACTAAGACCCTTCACAGCATTTTGGGACGTTTTTCTTACTATGCCTTCACCATGCTTATCAATCTCTGTCAATTTGTTGACTTCTTCTGGCGACAATCTCGAGAGTGGACCGGCAAACTGTGCAGGCAATGTCTCGTACAGCTCTGCGCGGGGGATTTTGAACTTCGCGTTCTCCATGCTTGCATCGAACCTGTGCATTAGGTCATCTAAAGGACTTGGATTATCGTCTGTCCCTCTTTTCAAATACTGGACGAGCTCCATGGAGTATTGAACGTTCTCTTCAGGGCTTGCCCTTCTGGCCGCTTCTATCCGTTGGAGAGCCACTTGGGTTCCGAAGTCCCAACTGCCACGGAAGGGAGTTCCCAGAAATACAATACCAATACAAGAGTCAAAGATCCCTCTTCTCAGTTCGATTTGAGGGTGTTGCAGTTCTAGGGCCCCGACTAAGGCCTGGGAGAAACGTCAAGTCAGCTTCCGATATTGCATAATACCTCCTCCAGAATGGAACGTACTGCTGACAGTAAGACGCCTCCAAAGCATGATGCAATGAAGATGATTGGAACTTGAGACCTATTCTTCTATACGTCAGTATCAAAATATCTTTTGTGGCTAGGTCAGGAGCTCACGAATTCGGCTCTGTTCTTATGTATATCCTCGAGTAGTGTATCCGCATGAGCTCGCATTGTCTCTTTTGAAGCCGTCTTGTCGTAATTCGCATTCCAATCATACGTGAGAATACGTGCCTGAGGCATCTGTGACGGCAGCATGTGCTCATCACTGAGCCAATGCACATCGCCGGAACCCTTTTCACCATCGACTCTCCACGCGACAAAGGTTTTGTCCGACCTAGCGTCAAGGCCATGCAAGACAAAGATGCTAAGATCAACTTAGGAGTCCGAACATTTGGCGATAATGATAGGGATGTTACATACTCTATTTCCTTTTCTTTGGTGGCGGTAGTGTTCCTTGAATCAGGATAAACCTGGATAATGCCAAGATTACGCTTCTCAGATTGCTGGGCTGGAAGGATTTCCGATACTCCCGAGCCACTAAAGGTATTAGCCATAGCTGCCTGGCGTGAATTTGTTTTCTTTTCTTCTTGCTATTTCAAGTAACCTGTAGAGTCCTTGAGTTTGTGAAAGTCTTGAGGGCGGCAGATATGGGAGAAGAGGGGTTGGAAGGGCTTCACAATTGTGAGTGGTAATCATACTCTGTTAGGGAGTATCCATAATCTAATAGAAGACCCTTGCCAATGTTAACTTGCCTCTTTTCGCGTCACGCAGGTAAGCAATGCATAAACCAGGCTGAAGGGCGGGCGCCGATAGTGCGGTGTGACCTGACTCTCGTTGCTATTTTGGGAGCAAGCCACTATTGACGTGTGCCGTGTAGCATGTCTCACTTTAAGCGCCCAGCCTGCTGCAGAGGCACTGCCCCGTACACTTTGGAAAACAGGCTGACAGGGTGTGCATCAATTACAATGCACTCAATGCCCGATCTCATATCCCTCCCAACCTGCCCTGCCTTGGCCCTGACTGAATAGTACCGCAAACTTACAGCTCACGTTGATTTAACATTACTATCTATCTACTAAATAATGCCTACCTCAGTCAACGGTGCGTATCGCTCTTTATTGCGCGGTCAATTCCGATTGATGCGCTTGGGCACAGATCTTGATAGCCCTGTTTCTGGGCATTTGGAAGACACCGTACTGGCCAACGCCCCGCCATATTATGCTGTAAGTCACGCTTGGTCTCCAGGTGTCTCTGTAAAGGCGATACCGCAAAGCAACCAAATACAGCTCTCCCATGATCTTGCGATCTGTGTTCGACGCCTGCAGATATTCAGCGTTGAAAACAGTGGCCTTGACCCTCGGGTCACTCACATATGGATCGATAGCATCTGTATCAATCAACAAGATTTGCACGAGCGATCACAACAAGTGGCCATGATGGGAAGGATATACAGTCAGTCTGTGAGAACTCTGATATGGCTTGGAGAGGCGCAATTACCATCAATTCATGTCGCATGGAACCTGATTGCCGATATCTATACTGTTTTTCGAAAACAAAACCCACGAGCGAAAGCTCTGTCTGAGATACCTGTCCGCACTTACGACAAAAGCGCACATATTGCATCAGGCTTACCTCCATTGAACGATAGCCAATGGGAGTACATCAAGGTCTTGACGGAGCTGAGGTGGTTCACCAGAATATGGGTTGTTCAAGAAGTCGTTCTCTCGCAAGAAGATCCAATCATCCTCCATGGAGACTGCCACTACGCTTGGGAGTCTTTAGGCTGGGCGGTAGGATGGTTGCGGAGATCAGGGTATCTACGACTTCCTCAGATTCCCGAGCAGCTAAGAAATGTCGACACGATCTCTAATCTTCGACGCGCCCAAACGCGCTGGCCCCTTGCCGCCTTGATGTCAATCACACAAGTCAAGTTTACCGCTCCCGCCCAGAGAGATAAGGTCTATGGCGTCTTGGGTCTAGCACTCGAGGGTGACGCCTCAGAATTGCCAGAAGAGCTCAAACCAGACTACACTATCGACACGGCGACTTTATATCAACGAGTAGCAAGGTTCTTGCTGAAAAGAAAGCATTCCCTTGCTGTTCTCACTCGCGCTCGGGGTATAGACGGGACGGAGACGAGGAACCGGCGTGTAAACGACCTG
The DNA here is from genome assembly GCF_000149555.1 of Fusarium verticillioides 7600. Lineage (NCBI taxonomy): Eukaryota > Fungi > Ascomycota > Sordariomycetes > Hypocreales > Nectriaceae > Fusarium > Fusarium verticillioides. The sequence continues at coordinate 5,538,326 of NC_031675.1, read as the reverse complement.
GCTCTCCCTTCTTGGTGCCCTGACTGGAGCGACTTCGCTTCATACAATGAAGGAATCTCGACAAGCTTTGCGTACATAGAATACTCGAACATTTTGAAGCCGGCAAGGCTCTGGTTTCCCAACCAGTACAGAGCCGCTGATGGCTTAGAATTAAGCCTCCATAGCCCAGAATCAGGTTTTGAGAACAGTTCGATTCTACAACTTGAAGGCTTCAGGGTCGATCAAGTGGCTCATGTCCATCGGTTCAACATTGACTCATCTCCTCATGGGCAAACACCTGATGAATTTGACGCGAAAATGGCACCAATCATAAATTTGTCCTTGTCCTTCACTCCACTCAACGATGCACTCACATGGATGGAACAGTTCATCAGAACAACAACAGCCAGTCAGCATTATCTGTGTGGCAAAGGCATGGGCCAAAGCATCTCGGACGGTGCATCGTGGCTATACGGCTTTTTAAACCGTCGAGAGGATACGGCATGGCCGCTTCATCAACAAACGAGCAATGATATGGTGAAATTGCAGATTCATGAGGCGTCAACAGATGGTATCGAAGAAGACTATATAGCTCTTGTGCAGAACTTTTGCTTCGATCGGTCTTTCATTATAACTATTGATAGACGGATAGGTATAGGGCCGTCTAACACTTGCCGGGGAGACACGGTTGCAGTCATCTTGGGAGGAGGCGTCCCTTATATAATTCGATCGTCTGACAACCATTAGCAGCTTGTGGGTGAGTCGTACGTCGATGGGGTTATGGAAGGAGAGACAATTGAAAGATATGGAAAGGGACTAATCCAGGAAGAAATACTATGTTTTCATTAGGCTGATATTTTTGCATCCATTTCATTAGCGTATGGCGTATTATAACGGTTAAACCAACATGTGTGTGAAGCGCGTGATGTGAGCCGTCAGCTGTGGGGACTATCAACTCAAAATAACACTCTTATCAAAGTCAATCTAGGCAGTATAATCCCATGACCAAGATGCAAGCTGGAGGTACGAAGAAGCTCTGACAAGGTCATCGCAAGTCCCGTAATGGGTGCACTATTTGCAAGAAGCGTCACATTAAGTGTGACGAAAAGGTTGTTGTTCTGTCTGGCACGATTACCCTAATATTTTGCTAAATTCTCCATGCTAGCGACCAGAATCCGGTAACTGCTCTATTTCTGAGAGAACATGTCACTATGCACCGCCGCGGAAACTCAAAACTGGCACTTCTCCTTACGAAACAGAATGTACGACAGATTCTGCTTTCCCAGCAGCCAGTGTATTTGAAGACTTACCAGTTTCCTCACCCCTGGACCTACATGACATTGAGTCCGAGGACATCTCCACTCTTGGCCACTTGAATCTGCTCTACCATGTTCAAGAAAACATGACAGATTGGATGATGGTGACGGACCGGCTTCAGCCACTCGCCAGCGGCTGCATGACCACGTCATTAAAAACGCCTTATCTAATGAATCAGCTTCTCGCTTTATCTGCGATGCACCTCAAGACTATCGACAAACAAGCGGCCGGGTCTTATATAAACACCGCGGCACACCTCCGCCATCAAGCTCTCCGTGGTTTCAATAAGTGTCTTGGTGATACTTCCAAATCCAACTCAACATCTCAATTCTTCTTTGCCTCCCTCTTAGCACTACACTACCTCGCGGAGACTGTGGCAGGTTTACCGGACCAAGATTTCGCTACGACTCTCAACTGCCTGGTGAATTATGTGAGACTCCATCGTGGAGCTAGAGTCATGGGGGAGAGAGCTAGCACCGGCTTTGTCAACTGCAAGATATCCCAGTGGCTGATAGACGCATCGAAAGAAGAGTTCTATGACTCACATGCTGCTTCAGCGGACTATGCAGCACTGGTTTTAATGCTCGAAACGTCTGAACTCAACCACGAATCTAGAAAAGCGGGCGAGGAGGCGACTGAGGCTCTCGGGTTTGTGATGCGTCGCATTTAAGGGCCCAACAGCTGGGGAGTACATAGCTTGATGGCGTGGTCAAACCTGATCCATGGCGATTTCTGATGCTTTTGGAGAAGCAAATTCCCGAAGCTCTGGTTATTCTAGCTCATTATGCCGTTCTTCTCCACCGCTTTCGTACATTTTGGTGTCTAGGCGACATTGGAAATCGTTTGGTAGAGGGCATCTCGGACGTTTCAGCTGCGTATTGGATTAGTTGGCTTCCTAAGCTGGAAATAAGTGATATGTACCAGTGGATGGAATGGCCATAGAAAACTGCAGCTATGAACAGTTCTTGCCCTAAGATCATGGAAGTCGAACCGTAGCCTTTGCTCATCGGCAAATTGTAGAGTCTTAGGTGTAGCTTATGGCTAAGTTGGGCGTTCCCTGATTCGTATTTAGAAAGACGATGTCGAGTCACACTTCTGAGGGATCGGCAGCTCTTGGCTTCTTGTATTCGTGCTTGTGGACGAAATTGGGGTTGCATTCTTGTCGGTCTCGGTTTCGGTCTCGGTGCCGATCATGCCCCACGAGCTTAAATGTATCACAAGTAGCTATAGAGCCTCCATGTAATAGGGGCAAACAACATATGAAACAAACTAATTTAAGCTAGGCACACGATTCTAATGCCGTTACCAACCTTCTATTATGTCTTTGATTCGAGGCAATGCAAGATAGGGCGCGTTCTAAGCCCCGACGGCTATACGCGTATACGCTGTGTCATGAGGTCGCTTACTTCTTTCAGTAGAGCCTGTGGCTATCACATATTCTCTTATGTTACAGCAAGATAGAAAAGCCAATCGGGGTATTCTTATTACGCGGTAGTTGTGTCGATCATGACGCAGGCGCCAGACGGTAATGAATAACTTCCCGAAACCGATTTATTTTCGGATCTTGGCCCCGTGTTCTTACAATTTGCTGTTATGACTGCAGTATTTATACTCGTGCCTCGCTGCTCAAGTATATAGATTGTCTAAGAAATATCCATATCCACTACCATCCAAGAACTAAGTCACAAGCAGCCATATCCACAAGCATCTTTCTTGAACCCTTCAAACGATAATTCTTGACCATGGGCAACACGCAATCACTCCTCGATCTTGTAGCCAACCGATGGCCACTACCTGTTACTGCGCTACTCGCCTGCGTTTTGGCCGCTATCGGTCCAAGAGTGGCCAACGTATTGCGACTATGGAGTATCCCTACCATCGGCGAAGAGCTTGGTAACACGGAAAAGCGCAGACAGGCGTATTTGGGAGGAGCCAGGAAACTGTACTCCGCAGGATATCAAAAGGTAAGAGCACCGTTTGCTCGGGCTAGTATCAAAGCTCACAGATGATCAGTTCAAGGACGGCGTTTTCCTGATAACGACATCGCGAAGTAAGTATCTGCTGTCTTCTATCACAACCCTCAGTCAAGCTAATGTTTCTAGCTTCTCTCACCATCGTCATCTCACCTGACTTCCTCCCCGAGCTCAAGAAGCTGCCTGATGCTACTCTTAGCATGGAAGCTGCCGTTGATGAGGTTTGTATACTTGCTTGGCACCTTGACTTACTCATCTAACAATGTCGATAGTCGATGGAAACCAAATACACCAAGATCGAGACATCAGTACCCATCATTCCGCATACTATCAAAGGAAAACTGACTCCATCTTTATGTAAGTTCCTCCTAGGCATTTTAAAGTCGGGCGCCTTAAGTTCTTCTGCAGAGCCTCTCTAACAATACCCAGCTCGACTTAGTTTGACCATCGCAACTGAAGTCAGAGATTCAATGAATCTCACCATACCACCATGCGATGACTGGACAGAAATCAACATCCATCGCGCTCTCCTTCGTATCGTCGGTATGGTGTCAGGTCGCTTGTTCATCGGCCCCGAACTCTGTCGCTCCGAGCAGTACCTCGACGCAGCCATCAACTACACCATGGAAGTCATGGGCGCCCAGCGTGCCGTGCAAAACATGCGCCCCTGGCTACGTACTTTCCGGGCTCAAAGTCTCCCCGAGGTAAAGAAGCTATACCAGCGAATTTCAGAAGCCGAAGCCTTTCTCGACCCCGTGGTCAGAAGGAGAACCGATGCCATGAATGATCCATCCTATGAGAAGCCTGACGACTTCATGCAGTGGCTCATCGATGGAAAGGATAAGTTCCCTGATAAGAATAGCCAAATTCTGGCCAAGGTGCAACTTGGTCTTACTTTTGCAGCCGTTCACACTACGACGTTGACGGCCACAAATGCGTGAGTCCTTTACCTTATCCATATTCAGCATATCTCTAAAGAAGAAGCAGATTCTATGACTTGGCGGCTTTGCCAGACCTGCAGATAGAACTTCGAGAAGAGGTCCGGGAAGCATTATCGCAGAGCGGCGGCCAGTTCACGAGCAACGCCCTGCAATCCATGAAGAAGATGGACAGCTTCCTCAAGGAGACACTTCGGGTTCATCCTGCAACCATGGGTAAATCATACCCTGACAGTCTCAGCAGGCAAACTCACTGACAAATTTCTTCTAGCTTCCTTTCAACGCAAGGTCCTCAAACCATTCACTCTATCTAACGGTCAGGTCATCCCAGCCGGCGTGACGATAGAGATCCCCGCGGTCGCAGTCAGCTCCGACTCTAATGTCTTCCCACACGCAGAGAAATTTGACCCACTGAGGTTCTACAGACTTCGCACTGAAGCCAAGGACGGCGCGTCAGTCGAGAAAGCAGCAAATAACCAGTTTGTTAGTGTGAACCACAGCAGCTTGACCTTTGGGTATGGTCGACATGCATGTCCCGGAAGATTCTTCGCCGCAAACGAGATCAAGATGATTCTGGCCCATGCATTACTGCAATATGATGTCAAGAACTTGGGCGATGCTACTGAAAGATACCCCAATATGGAGTTTGCTCATATGGTGAGTTAATGGATGGATATGAATAGTTCCAAGTTACCAACCAAGGTTGCAGTCTATTCCGGATCCTTCCAAGAAACTCATGTTTAAGTCGATCGAGGTGTGAGTGACTGTTAGACACGAAGCGGAGGGACAAGTGGCAATATTCTTCTGTTACCTATCTTGGGCCTGAATTTATTAGCTAGACTTTGTTCCTTACTTGGTTTGTCAACTGTTTGCAATTAAGCACATGTAGCTGAGCGCCTATGATAACGGCAAAGGACTTAATTTTGCAAGGTACTTCCATACGAAGAAACATCAAAGAGTCTTAGAGCACCATAATTCGTGTATTTATGTGAGTAGATTAACGTCTACCTTCATCGCTACTACTTATCCTTGATTTCAACCACCTACTGAAACTCAAACTCTTTATCATCGATGGTATCTGTACCTTTAACCAGTCTGAATGAATTTCCTCTGCTAGGCTGTCGAATTTGAAGATACTGAAATCCCATGCCGGAAGCGGTTTATACTTCAAGTGAGAAACAGGCCTTCCTCTCCCTGAAACCTGCCATAAAAATTCAGCTCGAGATAGAAAGATTTCTGATATTTCGCTCATATCTATGACATGTTCAGCTTGGAGGACTTTGTTGATGGCGCATGTCCATGGGATGTATTTGTTGAACCAGTGAATTTTCGATGAGCTTTCTGGAACCCGAGCTGTTGTTATTACAACTTGGATTGGAACTTCCGCGGTTACTGTCGCTTCGGGTGAATGATTTAGCAGCTCTAGGTGGCGTAGCTGGACAGTATACTTTGAAGGTCAGCGCAGGTCTCTCTCCCGTCGTGGAATAAATTATACCTCTGCCATGGTGGCGTAAACCGGGTGCCCTCCAATTTCTGACGAGTCCTTGTCTATAGACTCATGATGCTCAGAGCCTATTTGTGTGAGTTTGCCGCTGACTGTCAGATTCCCTGCAATTGCCTCTAACACAACCAATGGATGATCGAGGCTACGGCGTCCCCATTCCCTTCCATGGGGTAGGTGTAAATGGACAACAACTCGCTTCCAGAAATCATGCGCGCCTCTATCAGCCTCAAGCTTCTTAAAGTTCTTCTGGGCAAATACGATGGAATCGTGAATTAGATCCCAGCGCCGGATAAAATCCTTATCGTAAGGGTCTATTTGCACGACTAAAATGAATTGCGTTTGTCGCGGCTGAGCAAATAGTGTGGCCCTCAATGTATAATTCTGATCTCCAAACTCTTCTGGTGGGCAAGTAACGAAGCTGAACCTTGAATGTGTGAATTCGTTGCGTTCTAGGGTAGAAGACTGAGGAATACGGGCAAGGATACTGTCGGGTACTGGTATATCAACGACCACATTGCCTCTAAACCTTTCGATATGGGATCCTTCTTGACTGGGCATATCTTTTGTCCTGGACCGTGATGTAACAGTATCATCTTCGTCTTGTGGAATATGTGCCAACATCTTTACATGATACGGCATCGCTTTTTGAGGCAATGGAGGAGGAGTCCAGATGAGAGGATTCGTTTGCTGGGAGCCTTGTGGCAGCGAGTGACCTTGGTCACTCTCCGCCCGGATAAAGTTGTTTGGTGCCAGCGGATAATCATGGTGTGAATCATTTGGCAACTCCATCTGGACTTGTTTCAGAATACCAATAACGAACTCCTGGTTTTCTCTGATCGTGTCATTCGAGAGTGCTTCCTTGTTATGGAGATAGTCGCCATAGAGCTCTCGCCATCGGGGGTCAAAGGCGTCTAGCAGCGCAAATTCAGAAGCCACAGGTTTCTTTTGGACTCGCAAGAGCGAAGGTGCGACTTGATTTTGTGTTTCTTCATTCCTACAATCCAATTCTAGGGCGCTCGAACCTTGCGCTTGAGGGCCACTGCCGAGTTCGATTGCTTTGTAGAGGGAATTGAATGCAACTTCTTTGTCGAAGGAGTACTGAGAATAAGAAGATAGGGAATCGGGTCTCTTTGGGCGATGGGGAATGTCATCCATTGTGGTTATCGTATTTTGAACATGACCATGATCGTGAGATGTTGGAGATGCAAATTGTCTGGCAGGGTTACTGCAGGCGTCTACTCGCTCCGACAACTGGTTGGCTTCCATTGCTCCTGGGTGTCGGGGTGATATGATTGTTGAATCTTGCTGTAGAGATTCGTTAGACCTTTCATAGTCCTCCTCATCTAAGATAGACAAGGCTATAGAGCTAGTTTCATCGCTATAGGATTGATCCACATCAAGAGTCGTCTCAGTATATGTCGCCATATCCTCGAGGAACTTCTGGAGAATGTAATCATTCGGGGCAGCAGCGGTATCGGGCAACCGAGCTTGAAGCTGTTCAATCTGCAGTAGGATCAAAGCAGTGTCATCTTTGATAGCAGCTGTATCTTCGCGAAGTTCCGTAGTATCCGTTTTGATATCTTTCGTGAGTGATAGAGACAGCATGTCAAGGGCCAGTTCCAGGGCCGATTTGTGAGCTTCCAAGCTGGACCTTAGCTTCTCCATGTCGCCTTGACCATTAATCGCCCAAGCAGCTCGGCTCTTAATCCGTCCATCTCCATACTTCTTTATACATGTTTCGACCTCGAGAACCACGGAGCCGCAGTTTGTGACGATTCCCGATACATGGTGTTGGATTGTCGGTGGGAAGGGCTTCGTGACATCTTTGGCGTCTTCTTCAATGAGTTCAAGAACTGTTTGGAGCGAATGGAGCTCGCGTGATACCCTGTCTAAATCGCTGCGGGCCTCGCGACAGCTGCGTACAAAAGTATTGATGGATACACTCAAGCTGCCGATCGCCGTGATGAGGCCAGCGCAGCCGCTGATGATAGACAGAGGGTCCATTTGAAGAAGCTGAAGAAGCCAAGTTTGATGCGGGGAGGACATTTCAGCTGCTGTCAGTTGAGACTTGCAGTCAGCCTTGCGCATTGCATCCTGGTAAATGGCTGAATCGGAGGGCACCTATTGGGTGACTGTTTTCAAGCCAGGATCTACGAGCGCTTACCAAGAAACGGCGCCTAAAATAGTAGAGATGAATGGTGATAATGTGCGGTAAGAAAAGAAATAAAGAATGTCTATAAATTGTGAGCTAGATGCATTATCTGCAGTTGAGACCTATAGCCCCGAGCTACCACATAAGACTCAGTACCTATCTGCACTCATCTGATTCGAAGCACCAACTTCTCCAGACCGAGTTTCATCCTTCGGCACGAGCTCAATCGCCGAGTGTCTCGAATACGGCTGAAGATTGTCAGGATATCTCGTATAAAACGCAGCCATGACCAAAAGCATCAAAACCGAGTCAAATACAAAAGTTGGCCATTCCTTCTGCTGCAAATATCCCTCCTTATCCATTGCAAACTCAACGACTCGAAAGATATTTCGAACAAGAATGAGAGCTGATGTGAAGTAAAGCATATTCAGGTATGCCTCCCAACGGATTGCAACTGGCATGCTAGTGTGCCTCAAATGAACCCTGAACCTTCGATGGAAAACAACGCAGCAGGCTACAAAGGCAAGGAAGAGTAGGATCTGGGCGATAAGGCCGGTAATAACGATGATGTTTCCGATGTGAACCAAATCCGCATTCGCGAGCAATCCACCACCATTGCCCTGGATATTGAACGTGAGAACATCTCCAAGAACGAAAAGCCGAGTCGTCCAGCGAACAGAGATGAGAGAACAGCTTTCTCCACCGACAGCCCGGACTAAACGAGAATAGACCATGTATAGCGTCGCTGCGAAGAACACGGGTGGTAGCAGAAGAAAGAGTGCTTGCATGATGTTGAGAGGGAGCGAGTCGGTGGCGTTGTAGCATAGAGCTCGGAAGAAGTAGCCCAGTACTTCGACTACAGATAGTTAGAGGTGTAAAGAGGGACGGGAGATAGGGAGAATTACAGACGCCACCGAGGAAGAAGGGAAGACAGAAGCGAGTTTTCGACTTGTGCATTTTATGTCCAACGGCTATGGTTGCAAGGGCGAAGAGAAGCGTGAAGATGATTGATCCGATGAGACTAGGGACATATTGCCATAGGTAGACTTTACCCAAATATTTCTTTAACTCGGGCATCTTGGAAAAGTCCAGCAGAAGCTTGTGAACGATCAGGAGGTGAGAATATAGCGAAAAAGAAAACAAAAAAAATGAGTTACGTTGGATTATTTTTTGCCGTTGATTGCCTGACAATTCGTCAAGAGAAGCATATGCAATCGTCCAAAGGACAATGATGGTATGGATATATATAATTTCTCTATATTCCGGTAGATCTCAACCCCCTAATTATACCTGAAGATCCTCCGCTGACACGCGTGTTGCGTACAGGTCAATCGTCAAAATTACCCTGAAGCTGGAGATAAGATCGGGTCGTTTAAGCCCGAACACGCGTGTTAGCTCAGCATTTAACAGAGATCCCAAATGCGCCTTACTGAGTGTAGATTAGTTTGTTCAATTTAGGCTTTGGGGCTTGCCAGGATTCTCTGCCGATCACTTCGCTTACTGCTTGCGAATCCTCGATGATGAATTCCTGTCTCAGCTCCTTAATCTCACATCTGATTCCACACTTCTCAGTAGTATTACTGTTGGCGTTAATATCTCCCATATTTTTCCAAAATTACATTCAAGTGCAGCTCAGCATGCTTCGCCGAAGTCATAAAAAGTCCAAGAAGGGATGTGTACAATGGTATGTTGCATTAACATCAAGCTTCATAAGCATGGGACATGAACTGACACAGTCTGATCAGCAAGCGACGTCATGTCAAGGTACAACTCCCTATTGCTCAAAACGCATGACTGCTTAAGCTTAATATGCCGCATTGGCCCCCATGTTTCTACGACTAACACGCGTGTTCAGTGCGATGAAGGCCGCCCAACATGTCTCCTCTGTACAATGTCCAACCGAGACTGCAGCTTCGCCTCCGACCCGCAACAACCCCAAGACACAAATTCATCAACATCAGACCCATCGTCTCGTGAAGGATCACTCCTCAATCCTGACACCAACCCCAGATCAACCAGCGCAACATCTTTCTCCAATAGCCATGAAACATCTTTTGATAGCGTCGTCAACATGGAGCACATGGAACTCTTCATCCATGGGATAACAAACAAAGACTTGTTTAGTCTTGGTGATAGAATCGAACACTCTCAAGAGACCCTTAATATCTGTCTTAAAGAGAGCGCCAAGGCACCGTATCTCTTACATCAAGTGCTGGCGTTTTCTGCACGTCATCTTGCAGCTATTCATCCTGAGCGCTCAGCGAGATACCTGGATCAAGCTGTCAAGTTACAGACGCGAGCTGTATTTCTGTTCAATTCTACGAGACGGGAGGTCGATGCGTCGAATTGTCTCCCTATTCTCTTGTTCTCTGTTACTCTTGGGCATCACCTCCTCGCCGACGCCTTGGCTACCCGGACTCCTGATGGTCTTGATGGCTTCCTCACCCATTATGTTCAATGTGTCGAGATGAACTGGGGCTTGTATCGCTTAACACTCTCCGCTTGGCCGTTGCTTCTAAACACAGAGCTTGAACCAGTTCTTTCATGGAGTAGTCGACAATCCTCCAAAGACCCCATAGGAAACCACTGCGAACCCATAGTCCAGCTTATTAAAGACTCAACTGCTTTGTCAAATAAGGAAAAGGAAGTTTGCCATGAGGCAATACAGTACCTCCAACTTGGTTTCGATGGCATTGAAGAGGACGTTGCCAGTCGATATCGTATGATATTCCAATGGACGATGCTAGCGTCACCCGAGTTGACAAGCCTGTTAGCTACAAAACGACCCGAAGCTCTGATTTTGCTGAGTTATTACGCCTTGTTATTGCACCACGGACGAAGTCTCTGGCAGATTGGTGATACAGGGGTATACTTGCTAGGTCTCATCATGGACTATCTTGCGCCAGAGTGGCATATCTGGCTTGAGTATCCACGACGAATGATGCGACAAAAGTGAAGCCGTATATCTCCCTAACAGAAGAAGCTGGTCTACAGCATTGAGTTATATCCGTAGTTCCATCAAAGTGTCATGCCCCCAAGCTTGCAGATCTCCACATACGACACCATACCTCAACAGGAAGATCTCCACAACCTCAACACTAAAAAAAAATGCGATACGAGAAAAAAACCGAGAAAAAAGAATGAGGCACACCGGATTTGAACCGATAACCTTCAGGAATCTCCGTGCTAAGTAGCTGGAATCTGACGCGCTACCGTTGCGCCAGCGCCCCATTGTGTGTTGAAGCTCGAGTTCGCAAACAGCACCTTGAACGCAGGCCGATTATGGCTGTCAGCAAGAAAACAAAGAGCGCGACTCAGGTACGATGATGATTTATTTGATGGAATTCTCTAGTGAATTCGCCATATCCACCGCAAGAGTCCAAAGCCAGCCGTCTCAATTACAGCCTGAACTTGGCAGCAAAAAAAAAAAAAAAAAGTCTGATGGGTTGGTTGATAGGATATATGGCAAGCTCTCTCCGGAAATTAAAACTCTAGAAGAAATGAGATAATGACTAGGTACATCAATATCTCGTCTAAGAGCTCACCAAGTTGATCATAAACTTAGGTACAGGTACCTTGCCTAAGGCATCCTAAGGCATCCTAAATATGTCTAAAGTGCTCTTGCCTTAAGGTAGGATCCAAAAGTCCCTGCATTGTCTTCCCTGCTTAAGGTAGGTGCCAAGGTAGGTCAACTGATCCATCGCTTCAGCTCTCCTAAACCCACATTCTTTCATCATCATCATTCTTCTATCTGGTTTCTGTAAACAGATTAACAGACCAACATGTATTCTTCATTATGGCTACTCGTTGCATTCGCTTAGTTAGTGTTGAAACTTTACAAGCCTCTATCGCTAGACGATCTTCCACCAGAATTGAAACAACAGATCGCTCGTTTAGTGGACCCAATCGGCCTGATCTCGCTACGTCAAACGAACCGCCACTTCCGTCGTCTCATACAGGTTCAAGAACAACAGTACATTGAACGCCTACTGGCTCTTGAGTGCCGCGAGAGATATGGAGGCCCTACCCTACCCTTCAGTAACTTATACGGCAGAACCGTCTGGAGCGGCGACGCCCTCTTGGCGACGCGCTCGCGATGGGCCTGTGCCGGCTGCGTGCGACTTCTCCCTTATTACCATTTTCAGAACAAATTCCTGGTCTAGGTGATCTGGCGAAAGCCCATGCCGGGGTCCCCTGCAGCCAATATCATTACTTCTTGGGAACCAGTGCGTGCGAGGGTGGCACCACTGACGACACTCCCAGCTGACGGAGGCAGAAACATACAACATTGGTTTGGCTTCGTAAATCAGTGGTATTGGTGGCATGTGGACCCAGTGGTGAACCGCGCGTGTGGCACTAGCCGACACCATCGGAAGTGCAACGAGTGTCTTTTCAGGGACGGTTTTTTCGACAGGGCCACCATTGCCAGCAATCTTGGCATGTTTGGGACCGAAAGGTTCCCCATCATTTCCATTGAAAACCATGACATCAGGTCCCCCGTCGATCGATATTTCCCTGGCATCCTGGATACCATGCAGCAAGGGCGGCCAGTCCAATCTTTTCGTCAAGACACCCAAATGCCTTGGACTTTATGGATGGCTCGATGTCCTCGATGTGCGAAATGGCAGGAGTTGAGAGCGTTCAGATTCGGTGCGGATGAACATTGGCTTCAGGCATAGGAGCCTGCCTTGGGACGGCTGACATGGGACGGACTAAGACTTACGCAAGAGATCTTTGATAAGGCTTGCTGCAACGCATGCTTCATTGAAGAGAATGGACGGTCCACACTGGCCGACTATCTTTTCCATTGGTTCGCGTTCTTGGTGGGACTGCAGCCCAACGATGTACATTGGATAGCGGAGATCGCGCGTGATCGTGACTATTTGGTGAGATGGGCTCTCGAGAGGGGCGAAAAGCCCTGGTAGGAGTCATTTGAAGACACAAGCGTTTAGTTACAGTTAGACCTTGTGAGTTACAACTTACTACAAGCGGTATATTGCTTTTCTCAATCGACTCTCGTTGTGTTGTTACCTAACCTCAGGTCAATTTGGAATGGACTTATGATGAGTTTATAATGAAATTAGTAAACTCTTAACTGATATTAGGCAAGTTTCTTAACACGCAGAAGAAAGAAAACGGTTATTTAGCAAATTTCAAACCATCACACCACCGTTTCATGCTATGTACGGCCTCGCCGTAAATGCAAAGTACATATTATTCGCTTTCGTAAAATGGAGCTTGCAAGGCTGGAAGTGACACCCTTCACACACACACTATCGCCTCTATAAAATGGCGCCGTAGTGAACGCCCCGCGCTTAAATATTGGCACCAACACACTGCACGTGTGGACTAAAATCAGGGGTCAATATCTAGAACACAGCCAAAGTCCTCACCAGTGATTTGCAATTGGTGGCGGTGTCTTTTTCAGCTGAGTGCATTGACCCAATCAGCTTTGAGTGCCCCGGATATGCTTAGTTTTAAACTGGCGGTCGAGACCGCGCGGGATCGGTAGTGCGACGACCCCTTGTAACAGCGGCTGAAAAGATCAGGTCAATATTTAGGGGTTGGCGAATAAAATGGATTGAGTAGCGAATAATCGAGGGTTAGTAGTTTGAGGAGTGCCTAGGCTGAGAAGCCACGGACTGGAGGGCATGAGACTTGAGTGCAGTATAAGAACTACCTGTATGTCGCGCCCAGGCTTGAAGCAATGCTGAGATATTAAGATACTTGGAATAATTCTTTACAAAATGCTGCAAAAGACTACCGTCTCACTGGCCCTCGGCCTTCTCACAGCCGTCCAAGCCTCCAACCCAGTCTTCGGCGCGTATCAAACCGACTCATGCGACGCCTGTCTTGACCAAACCTACGAAAGCTGTCCAGGGGACTACAAGACCCGATCATACGCAACATGCATGTGCGCAGGCGACGGTAGCGCAAACTTTGTATCATGCCTACCCTCCTGCGACCCCAACAAGAACGAGCCAGCGATTGCTAGTTCGACTTACTATGGGTACTGCGTGCTCTTCTTCAAAGAGCTCTGCGACGGTGCACAGGAGTTCTTGTCGGAGGATATTTATAATAAGCAGTGTTCAAAGGAGGCGATTGCAGCGGGTGGGATTGGTGCCAAGGATGGTGATGATGACTCTGAAGAGAGGTGAGTTAGATCGTGGAGAAAGGAAAGACAGTGCTAACGATTGAGTAGTGAGCCGAGCAAGACGAAGGATTCATCTTCCAGGGAGACTGATGAATCAGGTGAGAGTGGCGAGGCCAATGCGAGTGAGACTACCAAGACAAGTGGCAGCGCTCAATCGACATCGACTTCTGGGGCTTTGGCTACCATGGTGCCAGCTTGGGCTATCGTAGCTGGAATGGGGTTACAGTTAATGAACGTATGAGTGCAAGTGCATAATTTGAAGACCGGTGCAAGTCGAAGGAGTCAATTGATCTGATCCTTTATACCAAGAATAAAATCATATTCTGTAAATAGTCCGTCATTTTGCACTCCGCCCCTGATTTCCGCAGTATGAAAAGACTTTCTTTTTACATCCTGTTCACTTTAAATGAATGTTCTCGCTTTTTCTGATCCGTGAGTGGCTCACAATGACATCTTGGCTTGGTGAGCTTCCTAAGCCTCACGGTCTTGGCATGTCAGCATTGCTGACTACAATCGCACCGGACATGCCCGCGGAGCTCCATGCCTACCGTTTCTACAGGTAATTCCTATTGAAATTACGCGGTCGCCTTGATGGATCTGACGCGGCTGCGAGGCTGTGAAGTTGGCGGTGAGAATCGCCAAGATGGAAATATCCTTGGAGGCAGCAATGAAGAATGTTGAGAGTTGGGCTAAGCCGCTGTTGAGCTGTATAAAGGGTCGAGTCATGGACTTGAAAGTGGAATTGATGTAGCAGAACAATCGAAATACCAACTTTGCTTACAACATCTAAATCATGTTTCTCAATCACCTCAAACTCGCCTTCGGTGCCGTTTTAGCTACTGGCTCTGGCACTCTTGCGACAAAGCCCGACGTCTACGACTATGTCATCATCGGCTCTGGTCCAGGAGGAGGTTCTCTTGCGTGAGTCAAAGTAAAAACCCAACAGTGACTTCCCATACTGACACAGTCAATAGTGCCAATCTAGCTAGAGAGGGTCACTCCGTCTTCCTCATCGAAGCCGGAGGCGACAATCATACCAGCATTCTTCAACAGCTTCCAGCTCTGTAAGTTCAAAGCCTCACAAGCGTATACTATTACTGACGGTCTAAGGTCTCGAACTGCTGCCGAAACTCCCGGCCATTCCTGGCAGTTCTTTGTCAATCATTACGAGGACTTTGACGCGGCTCGCCGTGATCCCAAGTACACTTATATCCAGACCAATGGCTCGTACTACGTTGGCCTTGATCCGCCCGAGGGTGCTAGACCGTAAGTCTCAGTACTACTACTCGTGGAGTTTTGACTAATATCAAGATTACAGTGCCGGCTTGTACTATCCTCGTGGCTCAACCCTCGGCGGCAGTGCGCAAGTCAACGCCATGAACTTTGCCTGGTGTCCTGATAACGAGTGGGACTACATCGCCAATCTTACGGGCGATGCTTCCTGGGGCCATGAGCATATGCGTCGGCATCTGATGAATCTCGAGAACTGCACCTACGTCCCTGAGGGTACTCCTGGTCATGGCTTTGATGGCTACCTGGTGGTAAGAACCAGCTCACTTTCCTTGAGACGAACCATACTAAGATATATGGTTTTAGAACGACCAGAGTAACGCAACAGTCAACATCGGATCCCCCAATGTCGCCAACTTCTTCTCCCAAATGTTCCACGAGACCGAAGGCTTCGATGTCGAAGATCCCGCCGAGATGACCGAGCTTCTTCTCCGCGACATCAACGGCCCTGACCCACGTCGCTACGAAAACGGCCGCATGTACAGCACACCCGTGGCAATCGATCCCAGCACAGCTGCCAGAAGCGGTGCTGGTATCTACATCAACCAGGTCATCGATGCCGGACACCCATTGACTATCAGCTTCCACTCTTTAGCGACACGCGTTCTCACTAAACAGGGCCGCAACAAGAAGCCCCGTGCTTATGGTGTGGAGTATATGGTTGGAGAGGGGTTGTACTCTGCTGATGGGCGATATGATCCTGAGCAGACTGGTGAGATTCGGGAGGTTCATGCTAAACATGAGGTTATTGTTTCTGGTGGTGCGTTCAACACTCCTCAAATTCTTATGCTGAGTGGCATTGGGCCTCGTGAGGAGTTGGAGGCTTGGGATATTCCTGTTGTTGTTGACCTACCTGCTGTTGTGAGTACCCTGACCAACCTTGAACTGTTCCATGCTGACGGCCCCATCAGGGCTCTAACCTGCACGACAACTACGAAGTTCCTGTCCAAATGCGCGGTGAAGAGAACTGGCTAATCCCACAAGAGTCTCCATGCACTGGTACCTTCGACGACGAAGACCCCTGCTTCGTACTCTGGCGAGACGACGCTTCAGGACCATACGCATCACGCGACAGCAGCTACGGCGCCGTCTGGCGAAGCAGCCAAAGCTGGGACAATGACTCAGACCTCATGTTCCTCAGCAGTCCCGGCCTCTCAGGCTTGGTAGGCTTCTACCCAGGTTACTCAACCGGCGAGAGAGCAGGCAATGATCCCGCAGGGTGGATGCACGCTGTCGTCAAGATGCAGACCAGCAACAGCGCCGGCACCGTTCGACTCAACTCATCCGATCCTCGTATCCGACCTAACATCAACTTCAACTACTTCACCGAGTCAGCGGAGCGTGATCTCGACGCTATTGTTGAAGGAATTGAGATGCTCAAAAGGGCGTTTGACGCGACTGGTGTTCCGTATACCCAGCTTAGTCCTGACCCTGAAAACTTGAGACAGAGTATCCAAGACCTGGCCTTTAGTCATCATGCCTCATCAACTTGTGCCATCGGAGCTGATGACGATGAGGACTCTTGTGTTGACTCTAGGTTTCGCGTGCGCGGCGTTGATAACCTACGCGTTGTCGACGCGTCTGTCTTTCCTCGAAGTCCTGGCGGTATGCCTAATGGACCGACTTGGACTATTTCTCGCAAGGCATTTGAGACTCTTTTGGAGGACAACCATTAAACTGTCATTCGGGAAGATTTGAATCACTGATAGTAGTTGCCAAGAAACTGACTTGGGAAATCTCATGGACTAGGACCAAAGAGAAGAGGCCTATAGCCAGGTGAATTAGAAACCTTGTATCAGCACAGAGATCTTATAGCATTTTCTACCAAATTGTCAAATCTTTGCTTTTGCTTCAATTCATTGCATACCGTATACATTAGATAGTCAATTTGTCTTCACATTCAATCGCAGCATAAAGGAGAAATAAATTATAGAGTCCAGGGTATGAAATTGCTGATAACTCTATTCAGACCCAATAGCCTATCACAGCGCTCATCCCTTCAATAGTGGCTCATCCCCTGACCAATGAAAAAGACCCGCCTCACTGTCAGATTAAGACAAAAAAAAAGATGACAGCAAAACCTTGATTCAAGTCCTGTCCTGTCCTTTTCCATCGGAGTCCTCGGATGTGCAACGATACAGGGCTTCAAGTCCCCTTCTAGAAGAACCAGTTGCCCTACAGTTACACTCAGCTGCCATCCTATTTCGCAATCGTCGCATGCCTTAGTGCGCCATCTTCAACAAGGTTGTTAGTGCTGACTACTCACGGGCGGCCGAAATTGCCTCAACTTGCGGGGAAGACGGAGCATCCTACGACGAATCAACGTAAGTTCACGTCCCCAGAAACACAAAAAAGGTGAGGCCGGGGGGGATAACACAATGTCTGATGTACATTTCACTTACAAGATATGGGCGTTTCATGTACCGTACCTACGTGCGTATTACCAAGCTATGACTAACACTTTCGACGCTCATTAGATAACGGGCTACCCCAGGCTGTACTGCTGTAGGCAATGCGGTCTAAGCATCAGATATTCATCACCGTCCCTATCCCGAGCCGCGTGCCGCCGGAAATCGTCCTCGCTCACATCCAGACCTACACGCCTATGCTGGCCAACAACAATGTGATCATGAGCTTCAAAGAGACGACGCCCAACATGGAGCTCGTAAGCAAGGACCCATTCTTCGGCACGCCCAACAGCAGCGTCAGAACCTTCTCGTCCAGCGAGAGACTCATGCTGGCGCCCGGCCTGACGAGGGATAGGAGCTGGCCCGTGACGTGTCTGAGTATACCGAATGGTATTCGCTGTAGAGCTGATGCCAAGGCTGGTGTCACTGTGAGGACGGAGTGGATTGTGAGGCCGAGGCAGGACTTTGGGAGCAGTCCGAGTACTAATAGCAGTCCGGGGACGCTGGTGGAGGAGTGGGAGCTGTATGAGGAGGTTATAATTGAGGCGAATAGTCTTCTTATGCCGTTTGTTGCGAGGACTGCGGATGAGGTTCATAGAGGGATTTGTCAGAAGGTTGTGGATGAGGTTGTGAACAAATACTTAGCCAATGGTACTCATTGATTAATTTTAATAACAGATACCTACTAATTTATTGATACTGATCAACGAAGATTCCTCACCTGCTTGTGGTCTTACTTAGATTGACTTGAGGTCTTTGCTCAAGTTGGAGGACAACAACTAGTTGAAGCTTAAGCATCCTTCAACCGCAACTCACCTGAGGCTCATCTCACTTATGCACCAGTAATACGAGTTCTCGTATATCTGCTCTCCACTCAGACACTATCCTCGTCTCCACTCTCACGCAACACCATACGATGGAGAAACCTGTGGAGTCTTTGCGAGGAGACGAGACATAAAAAACACCGCGTAATTGGTTTAGTGGTAAAATTCTCCGTTGCCATTCGAGCAGCGTCGGGGAGCCCAGGGTTCGATTCCCTGATTACGCATTCATTCGGCGCTTCAAAGCGTCTTCTTTTTGTTGCTTTTGCATATCCGTTCTCGTGGTTGCGATGTTGAGAGTTCCGGCCACTACATACAAAACTGCACGACAAGAAACGACTAAAGTAAGTGTGTACTAAGATACGTGAGAACGAACTTTTGCATCATAATCATATTACTTATATCGCCTCATTTTAAATGAATTAGGATAAGCTTATGGCCAGTAAAGCAGATGGTCTTGATGAAGAGTTCCTCTTGCCCGCAAGGCTAAGCTCAGCCAATCGTGACAGAACTGACGCCAGAAGTCCCCACACAAAACATCCATGTATACTAGATCTTCATTTCTCTCATGTCTGTAAATCAAACCCTCTCATACATGATGACCGCTACGGGTATGATGGCATCATCTCGGTAAACCACTGTCTCCGGGTACGTAACTTGCCCTCCGTCCCTAAATACAGCAGCCTCAACCTACAACCTGTAATTTAGTCTATTTGCGGAAGCTGTTCAAGTTCAATGATGACTCACGCTATCGTAACCATGGTCCGGTGCGGTCCGATTTGGGCACGCAGAAAACATCCTTTGAGGTCTGTTGCTAATGACTTCACACACGATCATGGCACGAAGCCGAGATTGCGGATCAAGACTATTGGCGTAGTGGTCTGCTTCTTGAAAAGTGTCAGAAATGGTCTAGTGTTGACTGTTTCAACAACCTACTGGATGATACCTGTGTGGTATATATACCACGACCAAACATACCCGGAACTTCAGTCATGGTCAGTGAAAACGGCCGTTCCAGACGAAGCAATATCAGTCCATCTTACCTGACTTTCTGACTTTGAAGGAGTTCCTCATGATTCCACAAAGCTACAGTGTGGCATGTTGCACCACTGCATCCTGCGACCACCCCGTTCTTCCCCAGCGTTACAAGCTCGAGTTGTGCCATGATGCAAGACCATGGACCCGTCGACTGACCTCCCGCCATACCGGTGAAATCTTCTGCCTCTGTGTGATGCAGCTAACTCATGTTGGGGAGCAATGAAGACTTTCCGGACGACAGCTGCTTTGTCGGGGTGTCTCCAATTACGGTTGAAGTAGCCGACATCTAGACAAGGTTAGTTGTATACCTGAAAGACACCATTTGGGCGGTCCTTACGGTCGTGGAACATAGGGTCGTCTATACTGAGAGGGTACATTTGCTGCTCCTGATGCCCGAAATCAATGCAAGATGTGGAGCGTCTTTCTTACAGGAGGCATGCTTGTGTAGTGCATATTTGTAAAGGATGAGTATCAAGTATATAAAACTCCGAGTGAGATGTGGGTGGTTGATGAACGAGGTATATGTCCTGATATCTACGAGTAGGATTCTTATAATATCGTCTGAATTTGTCGTATAATTGAGAGATGGGATGAAGACTTCGTATTTATGGTCGCCGAGTGATGGTGAATAAGTGAGCTGGGATTGCTTTGTGCTGAGTGGATGTCGTCGAAAGAACGACGAAGCAATACCAGTGAAGAGCCGTGGTACACTAGGTGTCAGTGACAACGGGACATAGGTTGCTGATGCGCAATCAAGAAGAAATCAACGGAAATTTGATAGGCTACCGCGGGCAATCACGGTCTTATGCTAATCTGTTGACAGATGGTGGAAAGGTGTTAATCAGTGTTACCCTAATTGTCAGCTGCCATGCATCTAGCAAGCAGAGGCCTGAGTGTAGCGAGAAGTTTGATGAATAAGATAGGGTCACAAGGAACAAGACGTAAGGCGAGACTCGATCTTATGGAGAGCTGCTTTGAGAGTATGGAGGTTCGTAGCGCCCGGTATATCAGTTGGAAAGTGGGCGATAGCAGCGGTTGGGACGAAACGAAGAGAAGAACGAGACCGGTATGGGGTAGATTCCAAGGACTCTTCAAGTCTTATCTTAGTTCTTGGTAACGACCAGGAGACTTGGGAACGCTGGCGGAGATGGAAATGCCTGGCTCGGCGGGTAGGGGCACAGTTTATATAGTAACTGCCATGAAGCGCGCATCACAGACTGCACAGTGACATGCCGAACTGAAACAGAGTCAAGCCGACATGCGAGTGAGTAACTGGAGCCTCGGACTTGCACCTTCAATGTCTCATTGGGGAAAGCAAGTTCATGGAAAGCTAATGTCAATGGCACCTTTGACGGTCAGATTCAGTCTTCAAATTTCATCAGGCATCAGTTAAGTGTAAGGTAGCCAAAGTCTGTAATATCTACCGTGACGGACGAATTTGGTTCACACACATGCTCGAGACAGATATCCATCCATACGTAGGTAGGCTGTGAAGGTTTCGGATGCACCTGCTCAGATAAAACGGCTGCCTATGTTGAGTTGCCAGACATGACAGCTGCTGCTTCCAAGGCTCGCCTCACTTGCACCTGCTCAGAGTTCGCAAGAATCAGGGCAGAGAGAGACAGGAAAGAGGCCCAAGAAAGTCAAGATTTCTTCCCTCCAACAAACTCTCAACAAGACACCATCATCACTCATCTTAATACTACAAATCATCAACATTATTCAGCAGCATTCAGCACTCATCGTGAATATGAATAATGAAAAAGTGGAGTGGAGTCGGTGGACTACTTTGTCAGACGACGACGTCGACGATGACGATGTCGAAGCCGAGAAGCCTGCCAAACGTCCACGGACAAATGAAAACACGCAAAACCCGACAGACCCCGACCCTAATGACCAAGATGAAGAGCCCTCCGAGGATTTACATGATGAGGAACCGCCAGAGGCAGAGAGTTCGGAGGGAGAAGACACTATAAGCGATCCGGGAGACCCTGATATAAATGCAACAACCGAGGAAGAGCCTGTCGGGAATGCACCTGACCCGTCACAGGCAGAGATTTCAGAGGGGGAAGACACTATAAGCGACCCGGGAGACCCCGATACGGATGCAACAATCGAGGAGGAGCATGTCGGGAATGCATCTGACCCGTCACAGGCAGAGATTTCAGAGGGGGAAGACACTATAAGCGACCCGGGAGACCCCGATACGGATGCAACAATCGAGGAGGAGCATGTCGGGAATGCATCTGACCCGTCACAGGCAGAGATTTCAGAGGGGGAAGACACTATAAGCGACCCGGGAGACCCCGATACGGATGCAACAATCGAGGAGGAGCATGTCGGGAATGCATCTGACCCGTCACAGGCAGAGATTTCAGAGGGGGAAGACACTATAAGCGACCCGGGAGACCCCGATACGGATGCAACAATCGAGGAGGAGCATGTCGGGAATGCATCTGACCCGTCACAGGCAGAGATTTCAGAGGGGGAAGACACTATAAGCGACCCGGGAGACCCCGATACGGATGCAATAATCGAGGAGGAGCCTATCGAAAATGCACCTGGTCCTAGCTCATCGCAGGCAGGGTCAGGGGCCCAGAACACTGGAAGTCATCAGGGTAGCAGTATATGTGCCAAAGTAGGGTGCGAAAGGCAACGGGCTCCGAATCGCCTGCAGTGCGACGAATGCCTGCGAATCGATAGAGTGTTCCAAAGGTCATTAGACGATTCGTATCTTCAACACCGAATCAAAATCAGCTCAGCTAA
This sequence comes from Fusarium verticillioides 7600, assembly GCF_000149555.1. Classification (NCBI taxonomy): domain Eukaryota; kingdom Fungi; phylum Ascomycota; class Sordariomycetes; order Hypocreales; family Nectriaceae; genus Fusarium; species Fusarium verticillioides. The sequence goes on along the minus strand of NC_031675.1, from coordinate 5,515,986 downwards.
CCCGTCAAGCAGGATAAGAAAAGGACAGTGTACGGGTGGCTGTGAACGGAACATGAGTACTCCGGGTCTATGTCTCCCTTGTCACTCTCAAGGAAGGTTCCCGGGCCAGTTGCGGTGGAAGCGGTAGGGGAATAATACGTCAGAGAGAGTTTGCATTTGCTTCGTGTGGCCTCAAATCAGTGGCATCCCAAGGCGAAAGAGCTTTTTAGTGAATAAGACGTATATCAATATTGTGAGAGAATGTTTAGATCATAGTAAATCCTCCGTTCTTGACCTGAATCTGCTCGGGGACCCCGAATTGTCGCATGGCACATCGAACTCTGAGGTGCTGAACTAATGAACGTCCTGGTACTACCAACCCGAACCCCCCCAGACCCCTTTCCCTCAGACCTCTTCCCCATAGAGCAATTCATTGTGTGCCAAACACTCCATATCTCTTAAGGCGGACCGCACTTCCAGCTCTTGTAGTGAGGCTTCTTGGTAGTCTTGAAAGCAAAGTTGTCCGCTCCCTCAAGACTGACAAAGCTTCCCTTGCAGTTGGCCTCAGTGTAAACCTTGCAGTCGAAACAGCTGACAAGAGACTTGGTGTCGTCAGAGTAGACGTCAAAGTTCTTGACGTTGGCGGGGAGATTGTAGCATTTGCCCGGTTTGCCAACACCAGTGAAGGACTTGCCGGGCTTGATCTTGAGCTTGATGAGATCAATGCCCGGGTTGCAGTGATCAGTGCGGGCTTCGAGGGTGGTGTCTTCCTCAATGGCCATGGCACTGGCGCCGAGGCTGAGGGTGGTGATGGTGATGAGGGAGAAGAGATGCATGTTGAATGTGTTGGGATAGTGAGATGATGGAATTGGTTGTTGTTATTGATGCGATGCTTTGCTTGTTGATGAGAATATTCTCTCAATAAAGCAGGCAAGTGGTCGACTATTTATGCTATTTCCCGGACACCTCTTCTGTTAGGAGTAAGAGAATACAAGACCTATGCTTAGGGTACAAAAATAAACTTGGTAAAGGATATCTTAAATTTAGTAAAAATATCCTAAATTTATATTCAGTTACCTAAATTCTTCTATTAGTTAGGCCTAAGGTCCCGTGTAAAAGCGCCGCGAGCTTATTCAGAGTCTGTTGTGTTACATTTGCCCCGCCGACTATTAATAGTGACGCGCCTCCGTTGAAAAGCGCAGAGATATCGTTGCAGCCACGCTGTCGCAACCACTACCCCGAAGGATCGCTGCGTTAAATTACGAAGCGAGGAAAAAAGTGTTTCCCAAAGTCTGGTTGTAGTTCTGATCATTTTAAAGGCTAAGATCTATTCTAGGACGCGGTCCTAGATGGCTTTAATCGTGCTAGCAGCTCTCCAGAATGTCACTGAGAGATATTGACAGGAAGACCACAGAAGAGAGCCGTATCAAACCTCCATGCAAGATGAACCAAAGTCCTTCGCTTCTCGCTCATTAGTCCTATATGTCTTAGACTGCCAGCCAAGGCGCATTCGCGACGGCACCCGCAGTAGCTACCTTTGAGTTCCGGATCAGCCTTCGATACTCTTCAATCTTAGAGATTCCAACCATGATGAGCTCCTCTTCCACTTCTGGAGCAAGGCCACCCTTCCAAAGACAAATCATTCCATTGACCTGCTGATCATCAATGGTAACCGACATCACAAGATCCCGCTCGTCCCTAAGCTCCCAAGAAGCTTTGCCGTGCACAACCATCCCCGTCGGCTTCCAATGTAGTTCTCCCAGACCACCACTACCAGTGTACTTTCCATCAGCCCCCTTCATAGTAATGGTGCGGCCCTCTTGTGATAATTTGACCTCCGTCTTGGGAGGGATGCTGTGAAAGTCGATCATAGCGATCTCTGCGTTCTGACTCGGAGACTTGACGTAGCACTTATCACCCCAAATTCCCATAATAGCTCGTCGTTCGACCTCGTAGCGAGGTGTTTTGTCGCCCTTGACACCCAAGATTCGGCGGTGTCCGACAAGAGCGGTGTAGTGCATCTCCAGCGCGGGCTTTTCCGCGCTGCGTCGGGGATCGGGAGTTGCGTCCTCGCGAACAATGAACTTTTCAAGCCAGGAGGGGGCCATCTTGAATTTAGAGAGGATAATTGTGTAGAGGGATCTGAAATGTTGGTGTTCAGAAGTGGAAAGGCATTGGTGGCATGTCTTGATCCAAGCGTCTCTTTAAGCTGCGAGCGAGAACCCATGCAGGTTGAATAAACCCTTAAATCTGACAGCAAAAGCCTAACTGAACAGGGCCTAGCCATTTTCATTACAGTACAGTCTTACGTACTCAAATCTCATGTGATGTAACTGGATGAGACTTTATCCCGTAGACAGGCTATCCTCTTTGCATGATTTCCGCATCGTGCAGGGGATTGATTGGTATGGCTTACTGAAGGTCTGAGAGAAATTCGTAATAATAACATGGGTAGAAAGCTCACAGAGTGGAAGTCTTTGTTAAGAAGAACACAAAAAATGAATAATTCCTTAACGACAGCTTTGTTCTTTGTACTTGTTAGAACGGAATCTGAACCTCTCTACGGTAACCCGATGAGCTCGAGGACAAATGAGCATTGTATATCTGGTCTGTAACAAATTAGAAGAACGGCCCATAGTGATGATGAGGCGTAGATCTGGTATAAAATGTGAAACTCTCGCCGACACTTGAGCCTTGAATGTGATCATAGCATAGTTGATCAGCTTGTTCAACTGGACTAACAGTCGAAATTGCCAAGGGTCTTTCTGAAGTTTATTTGAACTAGACGAAAACCAGATCATCATGCCTTCCAGCAACAATTGGGATCAGCTAGGGCGAGGCAGACGCTTTCGACCGAAGCCCTTCGATTTCAGTTTTATCTTGAACCCAATTCCTCCTGTTGCCAGTCATCTCGCTAATTCAATCGACAGTCTATCTCCCGCGGACGAAACAGCCAGCCACTCCACCACTCAAGATTCACCTCTCGTCAACGAGCCTGTCTTATGCCGCAAACGGTCATGCCGCAATCCAGTCCGAGCTAATCGCAAGCACTGCGGTGATTGCCTCGATAAAATGTCGGCTAAACAGCGAGCTTGGATCCGGAAACGCCGCAATCAGGGCATCAAAGATCCCGTCACTGGCGAGACGGTTAAGCTATGCGCCCAATGTAGTGTGCCTTCTGACAAGTACACCTGTGGCCTTTGTACCAAGAGACAGTCAGTTTCCAAAATGAACTTATACCACGGACGGCGCGGGAAGGGTCTATGCACAAAATGCGCTATGGAACTGGACAGAGAGGGGTACTGTTGCAAGACGTGCTATAAGAAAGATCGGATCAATGCAAGAAGAAGATCCCGGAAGAAGAAGAAGAGGCAGGATAAGTACCATTATGCTGAGGCGATTGAAGGCACTAAGATATCTAGAAAGTAGATCATCGAACTAGAGATATCAGTCCTTAAATTTGAAGATAGCGTCATACTGTAACCACTCTTAACCGAACCTGTTTATTTTTTGCTGCTTAAAATCTATTATTACAGCTATTTGCGACGTGAGTTCCACTCCCGATCAAAGTTTGTCAGCGCCCTCTGCGCCGTAGGCACGCAATCCATAGCCTTGATAGAAATCCGAGGCGGTAAGGTCAACATGTACAACACCGACTGCGCTAAATCTTCTGCAACCAGGGGCTCATACCCATCAACAAAGTCATCCATAGCACTCTGATCGTACTGAACCCGTTGAAGATGAAAATGCGTCTGGACAACACCTGGGCGAAGAACTAAGACCCTAATGTCTGATCCGGCAGTTTCCATGCGAAGGCTGTTGGAGAAGCCCTCTAGAAACGCTTTTGATGCGTGATAAACTGCTTCGCCGTTGAAGGGTGGACACTCGAGACCTGTGACGGAAGAAACGTTTATGATGGTTCCTTTCTTTCGCTCCCACATTGAGTGGTTGAGGACTGCGTGGGTGGTGAACATGACGCCGTTGATGTTAGTGTTTGACATCTGAGCGACTTGATCGATGGGGATTTCCCAAAATCGTCCGGGGGCACCCAGTGCAAGTCCAGCCTGAAAGGCCATCAGTACTTATATATCAGTTTCATAGAGACGTCCTTCACTGACATTATTGATCAAGATGTCAATCGGACCAAGCTCAGATATAGCGGACTTCACTGCCTTTTCTATATCGGGCTGGATCTGAATATCGACAGGGTAGACTCCGACTTTGATCTGAGAGAATTTGGATGCGATCTTGTCTCGCACTGCCTCAAGTTTATCCTACATGGAGTGATTCATCAGTGAGTAGCCTACGCCTTCTTCGATCGAACCGTACCTTGCTTCGAGATACTAAAGCAATGTTTATGCCATGCTCAGCCAGAGCCAACGCAATAGCTTCGCCAATGCCCATAGAAGCTCCGGTCTATAGACATTGTTAGCGCCTCCAAGACCAAAGGTAAATGGCTACTAACGATGAAAGCGGTTTGTCCCTTCAAGGTCTCCATATTGTTCCTCGTTGTGGCAGTGAGAAATCAGCTGATACGGAATAGCAAGAGAGGCGTGTACTGCGGTATTTATGTCTCTAAATCCAACGGCTCTGTACTTAGCTGATAAATCAAAACTGCATTCATCATGCTGTAAGGTAGTCAAAACAAGGTCCATAGTGACGTCGGCGATGACTAATGGAGGATAGTCCCGACTCGTATAGAATCCGAGTACTCGGACAGGACCATGTTTAAACTCTACAGCCACGCTATAATAAATTCGGTAGTCTTGAATGTGATAGAAGACCCCTTTCCTTCTCCAACTCTGTTCCCTCTTGTCCTTTTTCACAACATCAGCTTGTGCAGGCTTGGTGGTGGAACTCATCATGCCGACGGCGTGGAAGCGGGGTAACTCAAGAAGCGGCGTGGATATGAGATTGTACTCATGCCAGCAAAGTCCAGCTACTAGATTTTTTCAAGTGAATGATCACAGCGATCTAAAACTATACAGTGTACTTCAGCGTGACTGTTATTTTCCATTGTTGTCATTCGATGAGAAAGCCTCTGGATACAGCTCAACCATCTTCTCATACGCCTTCTGCGCCCTCTCTTTCAGATCCCATCTTGCATTCTCATCCACCGCCTCCGCAACCTCCTTAATATTTGACGCCCAAAGCTTCCACTTTGTAGCATTAAGCTCAAACTTCCATTTCGGCAAAGGATTCTTAGCACCCTCCACGAATACCTCCCCAGCGAGGAGTATGTGGTTCACTGCGGCAAGAACCTGGGCTTGACGGCCTGCATTTGTCTTTACGTCGCCTGAGGTGCTTATTCCAAACGTCTTTTCTAAGTCTTTTGAGACCCAGAGATATCCATAGTCTTCTAGACAGCCTGCTTGGAAGAGTTTGGAGATTAAGCTGTTGGTACTGAACCATTCTCCTGCCCATATTTCTTGGGGCTCTTTTGAGTTCTTTGCCGTGTAATGATCAACTGCAAGCAAGAGATTTTGTTAGAAAGCAGAGAGATGACTGTCCGGGTGGGATTGGTAACGTACCGTGACCAGCATTCCAGCACTCGCTGGCTGCAGCTGAAAGGCCCCAACCGATCCAGACAAATTGGGGATCCTGTAACACAACATTAGAAACTAGAGATGATTAAGGGCAACGTTACTGACCTCCTCACTATACTTCTCTGCTGCTCCGTCTTTGATCGCAATCAGAAACTCTGCGATCCTTTGATGCCGCCAGCTCGTATACCACAGCTTAGGTGCGACTTCAAAGGCAATCATTGAAATTGTGTTGAGATACTCCCCAGCTCCATGATCTCCCCATTTGGCACCTTTACCGGCTTCAGCCTTATAGAGATCATAAAACTTGGTGACCGCTCGTGATATGGCGGTGTCATCGTCTTCAGAAGCGACTAGCAGATCCCTAACAGTCTCGTAAGATGGAGATTCTGAGAACAGTTCATCGCGCTCTTCCTCGATTCTTTCGTTGAGGTATTCCAGCCATGAAGGGACCTCAGGAGACTGGTCGACTCGTGTAGTTTCTGAGTGATGCATTGAAATTGATTGATGATGGGAAAACAAGAAGGTTATCGTGTTCAAATAAGAGATAGTTGAGAGACAGCAGAAGGCTGAATTGTCTTATTATTTTGAGAAAGATGAGTATCAGGCCTCCAGGAAGGCTGTGGGATGAGGTTGAGCTCAAGGCAGAAATCGACTGAGGCGGAGTCACTACAGTTCAGTTTACAACCAACACCTGCGCCATTTCTCCACCCAATCAGCTCACCACAATTATACGCGCGCATTTAATGCAATGCAACTGTGGCGAGCGTTTACCAACTTGTTTCAATTATCATGTGATTTTTCTTATTTTAAAACTTATCCTTGCGATACTTTCATATGATTCCGTATATCTGGCTGTCGAGATGATATGTCAAAGCACTAGGCGCGCGTCAACACATGTCAAATAGCCGATAGGTCAGCAATCCCGGTCTTGGTGAGCATCATCTCATTCGCTTAGTATCAGGTTCACCATTTTATGTATGTTGGTTCTAGATATCTCCCAACATGTATATTTCATCCCGGAAATACGGCTCTCGTGTCTCATGGTCTCGAGTCCGGGCCAACAACGTTATTTCCTCGATCTAAAATTATACTGGACGGAATTGTATATCATACGCAATGTTTCGATGGCTTCCACTGGCCAAATCAGCCACTTCAGCGATCATTCTAATTATTTACCAAGTCGTCGTTGATCGACGACTTCCAGTCTTTGAACCCATTCAAATTTCCCTTCGTCGTCTTTCCTTCCACTTTTATCCTCGGTCCCGCCAGACGACGATACAATCCTTCGATATTCTTGAGTCTACTAACTGTTTTTGTTATCCGCAACAATGAGACAATTCTTTGGACGTAAAGAAGAGCCAAGGCGCAACTCAGATGACGACCACAAAAAGATGGTAACTTCCAAACTCCCTTTGGATATCAGCCGTAATTGACCATCAACAGCAATACTATTCTCCCCGAGGCACCATCCCCGTCAAGGTTGTAGAACAACAGACACAAGAAGTTGTTTTCGATCCGACAAAGGTCACTCGCAACACAAAAGAATATTCTCATGCTTAACAAGATGCAAACCTGGAGGGAAAGACCTTCAAGGAGTGGGAGCGCAGACATGATGAGGAAAAGGTTGGTCTGTACGAGATCCCAGTCAACACCCGCATGAACTTGGAAAAGAGACCTGCAACGTTCAAGCAAGTCCAAAGACGCGAGCACGAAATGCGTCCCATGGATAGGAAGGATGCTGTCCGGAAGGAGTTCAACGATCCAGGTGTCTTTCGGGGTGTCATCACTGGCAACGTCGAGACTGGCCCGGTCTATGGTGTTCAGGGCGTGATATACCATCCAGAACAAAACCCTCGTGGTTTCAGAAGGTCTCCTATCGAGCCGTTGGATCGAGAGGGGAGGCAGTTCTTGCGCCTCTTCGAGGATGATGCTGCTGATCATAATCGTGTGACTACTTGGCATCCGAGGGATGAGGATGCAAGCGATCTTCAGGAATATGAGGAGCGGTACAAGCAGGTTAGGAAGGTTCGTCTGCCCCAGCAGCAGAAGAAGAAGCAAAAGGTGCCCAACACGAATTGAGACCAGGATGGGTAATATGTATATAATTACACGAGCTATTATATGGTGTGGGGTAATGAATACGGGTTTGTGTAGAGCTTCAAATTTCAACCTTGACTTGATAATATCCTTTGGCTATGTGATCTCTGTTGTAACATTCTTTTGTTCCTCCTGTGGCCTGGGATCGGCCACAGACCCTCTAGTTTGATGGTGTAAGCGACCAGCAACCAACACCAGTTCTTCAAGACCCTATCAAAAGCCCAAATACTCTGCCCTGGCCCGCATTCTCAGTGCGCCCCATCTCTCATACGATGACCGCCGGCTGGAACTCCGCCTTAGTCACAGCCTCACCATACATAACCCCTTGTACATAAGTCTCCCCAACCAAAACCGACCCTTGAGCTCCCTTTCGCAGCACAAACGGCACATGCGCCCCAGCTATCAAACTCACAACATCTCCAACTTCCGTCCGCGCTGGCCCTAGTCCCAAATATCCCTTCTCAGTTATAAAAAGCACTCTATCAGTCCCAGCATCATCCACCGCAATCGCAAAGATATCTCCCTCCTCTAGATCAGGTTTGTGCTTAGCTCGAAGATCATGCTTAGCATCTGAAGCCGAGTCAGAGATACGAGCTAGATAATTTGCAAAGTGACCGCTGCAGGCATCAGGTGCAGGATGGGTAGTGAGCCAGATGTTTGTCAGAAGGGTTCGCCACAGTGCCTCCGGGACGGTTGTTGAAGGATGGAGTGGATAAGGTATGTCGGCGAGACGAATTCTCCCTGGATACCACGATCGCAGGGTCTTGTAAAACGCCCTCTCGTCCTCTTTTTTCTTAGGCAGGGGGGCAAGCTTGGTGATTTTGTCCAAGATGTGAGCGCTCACTGACAATTCTTTTCCGTTTCCGGACAACGAGTAACCGCCCTGTACACTAGACGCGGCGTGGAAGATTCGCCAATTGCGATCATACAACGGTCTGCCCCGAGCCTGTTGAGCCTTCATCTCCTTCAAAAACAGTGGTTCAGTCGCAACGGCGCTCGCCATCTTCGGAACCCAGCTTGGATAACCCACTCCCTTCCCAGACCAATCCGGCTGGAGAGCATCGTCAAAGAGATCTTCTTCCAGAGGCGCCCAGTCTGGTTCCTTTTTAGGAAATCGCTTCTTTGCCTTATGCCTATCTAGCAATTTATTGCCGATTGGCTTCTTCGACTTGAACTGGTAAGACTCTCGTGGAAGAGGATGGTTGACCAAAGATAGGATGAGAAGACCCGCGTCACCATTGACAAGACGTTGCGCTATATCGAGATAGAAGTCTCCCATGTTTCGGTTGCTATAGTCTGGTTTCAGAGGTGTCTGCCCGAGAGTTGTCGTGTCAGTTATACCGAGAAATGCCCAGACCTTGTCACGCGGATCGCCAGCCATCCTAGTTCCTCCAAGCATGGTCACATCAAGAAGATGGAGCTTTCGTTCAGCCTCCTTCAGCTCAAACATCGAAGGCTGAAAAGTCACCCAGTGAGGCACCATTTTTGGCGATAAGTGACTCGCGACAAAGTACGTCCAGTCCATAGCTTTCTTCAGCTCTGACGCCGGGACTTCCTCGCCATTGTAGTAGAAGGCGTATTCCTTTGCGAGGATGAATTCTTGGACAGTCCAAACTCGGCTCCACCAGCTCTCTGAGACCATCCGGAGGAGACTGAGCCATGATATGAGTTCTGACCCAGTTGAAGTTGCATCGAAGAATCCTTTTGCGGTTGTGTACTTCTTCCCGTGGAATTGGATATCAGCATTGTTTGGGTCTTCTGGGAACGCAGGCCATGCTTTAAGAATGCTCATCGCGGTTGTTCGTTCCGTATGCTTTCTACCAAGCCAGATGAACACCTTTTCAGCTGCACTGTATATCTCATCCATGCGAGCTACCTGGAAAGTCTTTTCAGCGGGGTCGTCTTGGTTAATACATACAGCGTCAGTCCAGATAGGTCTGCCGTTGAGGTATTTGTGTAAACCGAGTAGCGCAGCGTGCAAGTTGGCTCCAATAGGAAACCTCTTGTTGTTAATCGCTACTTCGACTTTATCTGCATGGCTGAAGTGAGGAACCTCAAGCTCAGTCTCGCGAAAGTCACGACCGCGATTCCACATCGGTCCAAAATCGACCCAGACGTAAGAGAGGCAGACATAAGGGGGTATCTCGGATGCGGAATAGGTTTTCATAGTGAGAGAAAGAACAGATTCATTGACGTCCACTTGAACTAGACGTATTCCCTTCGTGTCTTTAAGAGGCGAGTGAACCAACCTTTCCGTTGGCAAGTCCTATCTCGGGTTCAATTTCACCGCATCCTTGGCACGAGAATGTAATGCCTTACCGGCTTTTGACTAGATGAACCTTGAAGACTTGATAAAAAGCCACTCAATCTTTCTTGGCCGGACTGGAAGGCTGCTTTGTAACCTGCTTTGACCCCCTCAGCTGTTGAGTAATCCACTGCCCATTTGGCCAGGGCTACGAAAGCATCGCTGCTGTTGTCAGCCTTGAACTTGGGGTCGCGAGGGATCCGAGCTTCAAATGGTATATCCATGGTAGTTGAGAAAGATAACTAGTTGAACCTCTGTCGAGTAGAGGTTATGGAAGGTGATCATTGTTGGAGAGACATTGAATCTCACGGCTTACTCCCTGTTCTCCTCAGCTGTGACGTAATTGTGCTTCCTTCACTTGAGCGAATGGGGGCGATGAGTGTTGTTTCACAAATGATTTCATTCCTCCGCGTTGTCAACATTTTCAATGCATCCTCTGATAGTGACAAGACGAATGAAAGCTGTACATTGGCTTATACTCTTTTCCAACTGTTGCCAAGATCTATCGGGTCGTGGGCGCAGGTACAGAGCTTAAGTTACTTACTCGGGGGGCCTGTAGCGGCACAGCACCACTAAAGATGAACGCTGAATAGCCGCCCCAATCCCCTGAACTTAACCTGGGGGATAGTGGATTCCACTCCAACTTCAACCTGTCCATCTAATTTTTATTCGCTGATGGAGATAATGGAAGTTTTCTGGCCAGATCAAGATCCTAGCCAGTTCCATTCATTACCTTCTACCCAACAACATAGAATTTTCATCACATCCTTGAAATGACAACTCGGTTCCAACAACCATCTTGAGCTCCACTCATGACTTCGGTGTTCTTAATAAGTAAAGCTTCAAGATTAGCCTCTGACGGACCAGACTCACGTGTCACAACTGTCACTCCAACGGTCAGTGTAGCCATCAATGGAAAAGTCCATAAGTTCAAGACCCTCAGATTATCCACGTTCCAAGATACATCCTCAGTTCTGGCTCAACATGTCATGCCATCTTATCTCCGCAACACTAGACCCAGTTCATAACCTTGTCTCAGCCAATGACATCTCCACGTGCGCTCCAATTAAACCGCGTAATTTCCAACCTCACAAACATCCTCCATCAACTAAACCACCTACCTCATCAGTCTATATAATGGCAACGCTCTCCTGGTTCCGCTGTAGAGGGAGACTGCTCGCTCTCACAGCAGTCTTCTCCTTTGGCACTTTTTTCGTTCTGAGACAATACGCGGATATGGCGTCACTACCGAAAAGCTCGTTACTTGGCCTCCTTGCGGCTGCGCCGGTACTGGGAAATGACCCCAATATGAAGTGGTATCCTCCAAGCTCTAATCAGGTTAATGACCTTGATAAAGTTTTGGATGGGAAGGGCACTTGGGGCTTTATTTATGAGTCGTCGCATACCCCAGATGATAAGTATGGGACGTATAATTGGTGTAACATGCCTCATGCGAGGAAGAGGGAGTATAAGAAAGCTCCCAAGGATTATGAGCTGCAGTATGTCGAAGTGGTAAGTAACTCATTCCAAATGAAAGCTATCATAAGACTGACATTCCCCAGATCCAAAGACATCATAAGCGTACTCCCTATGCAGCAAACGCTTTCCCAGTTGAGCCATACCAATGGAACTGCGATAATCAAGGCCTATACTATTTCGGCCGCCAATTCACTGAATCTCCCAGACCCAACGCCCAAGGCTACTGGAAAGGCTTCACCTCCGAGATCAACCCCTTCATCCCCTCCGGATGGATCGGATCCTGTCAATTTCCCCAAATCACCGCCGAAGGTCTCGATGATTCTTGGGTCCATGGAAAAGATCTCTACGAAGTCTACCACGACCTTCTGAAATTCATTCCCGGCCGCAAAGAAGATTGGCGGAGCAAGGTCATGTTCCGAGTTACCAATAACCAGATCACGAGTCAGGTTGCTGGTATGTTCATCAACGGCATGTATCAAACCACTGAGTCCGTGCCGTTGCTTATTCAACAAGCTGGCATTGATAGTCTGGAGCCGCAGTACAAGTGCAGTGTTGGAAGTCAGTTGACTAGCGCGATCAAGTCTTCGTCTAACAAAGCGTGGCAAGCGCATCTTGACAGGACCAAGGATCTTTACAAGGCGCTCGATGACATCTCTGGTGTACCGTCTAACGATGTTGGTTTCCACGAGAGCTTCGATCACTACTATGATAACCTCTCCGCTCGCCAATGCCACAAGAAGCCCTTCCCCTGCAAGTTAGTCAACGGGAAGAACTCAACCACTTGCGTTGACCAAACACTCGCTGACAAGGTCTATCGTCTCGGCCAATGGGAATACTCTCAAATGTACCGCGATGCACCCGAATCCCTCGCTGCATCCGCTACTTCTTGGGGCGTCTGGATCGCCGAGCTAGCAAGCCACTTCCGCGCCGTCATGGCAGGCAAGCGAGATCTTTTGTATCTTCACAACTTTGCACACGACGGTTCTATCAGTCGATTATTGAGTATTCTTCAGACTGATGTGATGGTCTGGCCGGGTATGGGTAGTGAAGTTGTTTTTGAGCTTTACAAGAAGAAGGATGAGTACTTTGTTAGAGTTCTTTGGAGTGGCAAGACGCTGAAGTCTTCGCATCCAGACCTGGGCAAGATGGAAATGGTGCCTGTGAAGACTCTTCTGAAGTATTTCGATGGGTTGACAGGGAAGGACGCTAGTCTTGTTAAGGGACGATGCGCTGGGGATGTTCCTCTGTGAATTGTCACATGTGGTTTTCTTGATGTTGCAGTTTAATATCATTGGCCAGCTTACATGGATACGTTGCTAGGCAGACAGTTACACGAGTGTTCTGAATAACAAAAACATTCAGCGAGGTGGTACAGCTTTCAACAACTGTTTGCTGACTTACAAACGCAGTCTAGTAGCCTGCTGTGGGCCTTGCGGGGCCAATGAAAGCTTAATATTCCCCTAATCAAATTACCTACTTCCAGCCACCAAATATTGAACCACACACGTTCTTAACAACCCATGCCTAAACTTACAGTCAACTCTCTGCCTCTCTCTAAACCGCAAGATATACTCCAAGTCCAGCCTATTCTTCAGATTCACTTCATAGCTCTCAGATCATGCCATCAGCTTAGCGAAGCCGAAAATGCCTTACTGTCCTCCTTGCGACAGGCACTTCCGCCTAGAGAACTCTCTGGACCAACACATCCGTGCTGTGCATTCTCACACTTACTGTTGGCGCTGTGAAAGACACTTCCCCCATGGACGTGCAAAGCAGCAGCACCTTGAGAACTCTGCACGACATTATATTTGTACTCACTGCTATCATGAGCCCGACTTCGATTCACAGGATGATCTGACGGATCATCTGATAGAAGAACACCATGCTTGTCTTTCATGCGACGAGTACTTTTCCGACAAGGAAGACCTTCTGGAGCATGATGTGGATGTTCATGATAAATGCCGAACCTGCGGCCGATTCTTCAGCTCGCGATCGAACCTGATCAACGTTAGTCCTTCCCAACTACTTTCTCACCTCATACTTATACTTCCATAGCACCGTAAAGTTCACGCCACGAAAAATGTTGAATGCCTAGGATGTTCGAGGATGTTCATCTCTTATTCAGCCATGATGCTCCATCTTGAGGCCAACACTTGCGAGTCGGGGTCTAACGAACATGACATTAGACAGTTGGTCTGGGACTACTACGAGATCTATAGATCCTGGAATTCTGATCACGACGGTGACCTTGATTGTGATAGCTGCGGAGCATATTTTAACAAACTGAGCGCGCTGCTGCAGCACGTCGAAAGTGAGAGCTGTTGCGAGGATATCTCGAACTATAGTGGACTTTTCGAATATATACGGCGACGTATTTAGGACAGCTAGAGCTTCAGGAGCGGCACGCGTTATCTTATTACAGTATGCCATTATTCTTTGTCTTGATGCCCATAGTTGCCTGTCAGTCTACCAAAATGGCAGGACTGTATCACTGACAGATAGGATGGATTTCTGACATTGACTATCAAGATATTTTTAGTAGCGAGTCGAAGTCACCAAATATCAGCGGCCTTCTTCGATATGGGGGAGAGAGAACTGTAGCGAGCAGCCCTCGAAGCCTGTTTGCCTTCTGGAGTATATCAGGCAAAGTCTTCGTCAAGTTTACCTCATTCTCGGATCTATTAGTCTTTCTACTGATTGAGGAGAATGGAATTCAGGTCATTTAATAATAAACCTCGTATCTCAGAGTATCTGATCCCGTGATAGTATGCGTATGTCACGGTCTCTCTTCGACATTGGCGTAGTCGAGCCCGATGTGATTATCTTCACAGTAAACTACGATCTGCCCAGGCATAGACTATAACCAAATCCCTCCCGTGGTATCTACAAGTGAACTTCAGCAAGTCTGTCTAGCGATTATTATACTGTGCAAACTTCGATATCTCCCATTCTAGGATATCTTCTCTCTACTGTAAGCTAGAGCGGGTAAATCAGTTACGCATAAATATAGTTAATAAAATTAAAGTTAAAGGTTGTGAATAAATAGGTTAAAAGGTTTGGGTAAGTTTATAAAATCTAAGTTAGAATTTATGTATAAAATATAATTATTTACTTAAGTTATTACCTATCTTACTTAACTAACTTATTTACCTTTATCTGAATATTTATCCTAATGATTGATAATTACGTGGCCTGTTTACGGGCCTAATCTCACATCTACTAACCTTGCTATAAGCCCTTTCGTCGACTCCTGCAATGATCATCTGTCTCAGGGGTTTGCTAAAACCTTCCGAGACACTACCGAGTTTGACGCTACTACCAGGCTTTTAATAAGCAAATACGCGTTATAAGCCAGGAAAGGTAGACGGTCCTCTAAGTGTCTGTCTTTTGTTTAATGCTCTCATTACTCACTTACATAGTAAGCACCAGGACACTTTCTGCTGGAGCTGTTGAACGCAGGCGGATGATTGGGAGATCAGACAGGTACATATTCTGTAGGAGACGTGGATACAAGGCAGAATATGTGTGCGCGACTATTGCCAGGCGGTCTTTGAGACGGAAGTGGCTTACAACAATCATGCTCGGGTTAGCCACACGGCCTGCGGACCGTGTGGACTCGTGTTCAAAACAAAGGAGGAGTTGGCAGAGCATGATTACGCTGATCACAAGACATGTCCTTTTTGCTTCGAGCCTTACAGATACCTCTCAGATCTCCATGCGGCGATTATATTCTGTTGGTCGCTCTATGATGTTGCTAACCAAACATTCCAGCATCGCCAAGTTTGTAAGGCCAAGACGGGTTTGGTGGTAGTCATAGTGAAGGAGAAAGAATAAGACCATGAAGAAGTCCCTTTACTAGTAGCAGTGGGTCATATCACAAGAGCTATGGCATCAGTCACCTTTGAGGCAGATCTGCCTAGATCTAGACCCCTTGTGGAAGCCTCCTCATAACCAGCGTCTGATGAGCGCTTCTCTGCAGCGTTTCGAGAGTGAGAGCTGCTACATATTGCTCTCAAGCTGTGATTCATTCATATGTTATCTATAGAAATTCATTCAGGATAGCTGAGATTTACGGGACGATTTATACTTGATCATATGTGCAGGGGGACGAACCTTTGCCGAATGAGTTGATATCCAAGAGTCCAGCCTATCTATCCGTAGACTCGAGTTTATCCAATGGCTGATAGAAAGTTCGTGGGCGGGGCCGGATGTTCGTTCCCGGGAAGGGCAGTACCGAGCCCCGCCATTACGCGCCCTGCAACAAATTGCACACGTTTGCCATGGTGGAGGAACAAATGTTCATGCTCACAGCATGGTAGACGCTTCACTGCATGCCCTGTCGAATCATCTTCAAAAATCTACTCAGCTCGTGAGCATCGTAGCTATCAGTACCACGGAGGTGTAACATGGCCTGAAGGGCCTTGTCTCCGTAACTCTTCGCCGTGGAGACATCTCCCACCTTATGATAGATCCTTGCCAGCTCCTCGTAGTGCTCAAGGTAGAGAGGCGTCAGCGAGTAATCAAGGATACCTGGCGCCAGGATCTCAGCTTCAGAAAGCTTCAGAACAGCTTCCGAGGCGTGTTTTGCGGCATCAGTCCACCGCCGTTGCCTCAATGCCATATCAATATCAACACGCAGCGCCTCCAATTCCCTTCGGTGCCGGTCGGATGTCGCTCGCTCCAACTCCGGCGAGGTGCAGAGGGAGCACCTGCAGTTAAATCCATAATCGGACTCTAGGTATTGGTGACGCTCTGTGGATGGCATGGCGCTATGAGCATCTGTTGGCCATTATCAGTCTATACTGTGTAACACTGAGTTTGGTTGTTTCAGAGTGACTCACAGTTAATATAAATTTCTTCCCCTGGCTCAATATCGCGGAAAGCGACGACCTCCATCCTTAAATGACGTGGAGAAACCCTGTAGAAAGCACTGGGTGCTACGGGTTAGTGTATGATAGTTACCAAAACCAGACCAAGGCACAGTCTCACTTTGGAACACAAGCATGGTTGATTCTCTTTAAGTCTCCGTCGTCAGTATCAAATGACATTCTGGTATCACAATCACTAAAAACGGCTTACCGCGAACTCAGTAAATAAACCAATGTGAGGAGTTCCATCCCCCAGCACGAAGCCACAAACGTTGGTTTTGAATAGATCGCAGAGTGGCAGACCCGGAACTCGGTTAGTCCTTGACAGTCCGAGTACTCTTCTTTTGGCGTCCTTGGGTAGACGGATCAGTGCACTTTCGAGAAATGATTCCTGAGTCTTATCCCAAAACAGCCCGATCAAATTCCATGCAATGAGGATAGTGGGATGATCTAGTAGGAAGATTTCGTCTTGTTTGATATGACGAAGAGCAATAACGCCCTTGCCACTTCCTGGCAAGCTTCGTACTTCGTACGCCGGGATACCGGATTCGGGTTCCAATACAGGACCTGGCACGAAATCCCCCGGAGATGATGAGCCATAGGGGTCGTATTGGTCCCTCTCATCTAATGCGCCCTGGCTCAATAGGTTAGACGCCACTTCCGGGGTAGTGACGAGAACAAGGCCACGACCATTGCGAAATGAGGGATGAGAGAAGACACAAGGAGTCTGGGGAGTAGAAGTGGCGGACTTGGCGACTATCTTGGGTCGCAAACTTTTACATTCGATTCGCTGGCTCTGAAGGCCAGTCTGGACTGGGCTGAACATGTCGGATGTGAGAATGGCAAGACATTGGTTCCAAGTTTCCGAGTCGGAGATGAGAATCTCGTCGTCACAGCCCACAGCCGGGCCGGAGAGTGAGCCCCATGTAAGGAGGCAAACTATGAGCCACATTGTTGGAGTTGGATGTGACGTCGTGTCGACCGTTTGTTCTAGTGGAAAGTAAGGACACTCGAGATGCCCAGCCGTAAATAAAAAGGGAAGAAATAATGTAATCTAACTCTGGTATCTTGGATTGCGCGACCAGCGAGATCTAAGTGGCCACTCACGACTAGGATACATGCAAGGCAAGGCTTCTCGAGTCAGGTACCTATTTAGCCGGCCTATCTTGGCGCAAATATGCCCAGTACTTCCTACCTAGGTATGCTGCGGCCATTAGCCAAATCTATGGGGCAATGGACTCCTCATCAGGCATCGTTACCTGGGTTTAGCTCCGCTCTCATGCTACGGCTAAGAGACTACGTTCCAGACCTATCACTGAGCTCGCGAGGATATGAGATGCCTGGCAAGATTGTATATAATAGTGTGCTTAATTTATCTCCTCCTTCTCTTTACCTGACTCATGGAGAAGAAGTCACCTCGGAGAAGGGAAATTTTGGCAGAATCAGTTATAGTAGTCATTCGACACCATATACTGTCCGCAGCTACGCCGCTGGATAAGTCCTGTAAGAGGCCACGTCGGATTCCGGGAGAGCAAGTAGCCTACAATCTGAACAGTTCCTCCATAGTTGTCCAGCCACCAGTAGATGTCTTGAGACCCAGTGGTCGGGAAGCACACGCCCTTGCTGCCGCAGGCACTGCTACCCACCTCGCAATTGACGTCGCCACGGGCACGTACCCTCCATTTTCCGCTGAACTGCTTCTGGAATCGGTCCCGAGATGTTTCGGTAAGTATCCCAACGTCCTTGCACCCGATTCGACCATCAACATTGAGGGCGATATCTCTTTTCCCCGCAACCTTGAAGCGCATATTGGCTCCGCCATTGCTCCCGGCAACAACAAGGTCTCTCTGCGATCTGTTGTCGACCCGCCAATTACCCTTACAGCTTTTGCTCCAGTTGATAACGGCATTGGGGCCCCCAGTGGTAGGGGCGCCTGGCCCAGTGTTGCCTACATAGGTAGCCCGACTGAGTCTACACCACTTGCTTCCTCCCACAGTCTTCCAAGAGTTATTGATGACGCGGTGCTTCTGACGTTTTGCGAGCCAGACATCCGAATCATCGATATCTGGTTCGGACGGCTCAGACTCGTCATAGGAGTTGTCCACCCAGATAGTGACGTGGTCTCCATCGTCGCGCTTGATCATGGAGTGACGATACACTACTAGATGTTAGATCTGTCTGTACTAATGAGTGAGGAATTTCAAGATTGATGTACTCTGATTCGGGTCAACGCCATCTCGCTTCGCTAACTCAATATCTCGGGAACTGATGGTAACATCCCGCTTGAAAACATGGACTGTGCCATCATCAAGATGATCAAGAAAACTTTCATCAGTATCAGGCAAGGCAAACGCCAGAGTAGACGCCATCAAGGCGGGAAGGAGGCAATTGAATCGCATGTCAGTGGTTTTTTGACACGTCAAGACGGAAGAGAGAAGACAGGCCGCGATGAGGAAGCGTACTCAAATCCAAGTCTTTGAGCAGGATCAATGGACCATTTTATACTCAACTCCCTTTCTGAGGCGCAAAATACGCAGATAACGGGATTATGTACGAACCTGGTGAAACGTAGCTCATCATGCCCTTGGTTTTCTGCTGCTTCGGCGGAAATTATAAAATATCCAGCAAGGATGTTGATCGATAGAACTCCTGTCCTGCAGGCATCATTCGTATAATCAACCTTCTTAGGCACCTAGCCTGAATTGTAGACCGTAAATTGTTCCTATAGGCTCCTCATAAGGGCCAAAGTTTACGTGCAAGTTTATGTTCAATATCGGCACCATGAAAGGGTGGAATAGGTGCAACACAGTAGGCCAAATTGTGTCAAAACACGGCCTGTCGCTCTCTAGATATGGCGATGAAGCCAAGACGGGTGAATACCTAGGCTATTGAGACTGTGCCTCTTATTAATTAACCTCACATGGGGGCCATTCCAGCCCAATTCAGTAATCGCCGGTACCTAGACCGTGTTACAGTAGGTAAGGTCGGGTGATGACAAGCCAGTCACGCCATATTGGCACTTCGGCTGGTAAATAAGTTCTCTTACTTTATTTAAATAGAAAATATATACCTTAACATAAATTAAGAGATCTATAAATACTTTATTAACTATTAAAATTCAAGTAAAGGTACAATTAAAGCTTATAGTAGGTAACTTGATATATATAGCACTGCTACAACAAGCGCAAGCCTTGTGGACTGAACTTTGGCAATAAGCAGGAACGGTTGGTTCACGGGGCTATAGCTCATCATAGATGCCCTGACCGTTTTCAGTTCTTCATGTGTCCGAACGACCTATGCAATGTGAGTATTCTTTTCTTCAATTTGAACCTTCTAACATAATTCGCAGCCCTACAAAGAGCTTCATGGGGTCAACCTTCTTACTCCGGTCAAACCAGCCTTGCCGACGGTTCCGGCTGTACCTGTGAAGAAAGAGTTTCCAACGATCACTTCTCCTCCAACGGTTCCTTCTATTCCGACCGCCGTTACCCAAGTTAGATCGGAGGCAAGCCCAGAAACTCCTGTGGAGAGAACTGCTTCTCCAAAGGAGGTCAAACCTTGTGTGGAAACCCAGGGCCCTCGGATAAAGTGTGCGACAGCTCAAGCATCGGTTGTATTTGAGACATATCCACCGAGAAGAGCTGGGAAAGGGGTTAGCTAGGATAGTTGGAAACGATAGCAATTGGAAAAGAAACTTAAATTCCGAGCGCTTTTGATGATCTTGGCCCAACTTCTACAATCGCGGGTCTCCTAATGCATTGCCTAAACTCTGACGCCAATAAAGAATGCATAGAGATCTCTGCGGGGTTTAGGGAAGCGCGGTCTGATAAATGTTGCCTGAGGTATCGGTTGATTTTCCTGTTGACAATCGTATTGTGCAAGGCAGGAGCACCCAACCCAACCAGACTACCATCACAAACATCCCCGACAGAAAAAGCAACCTCCATTTATTTGCAACGCTCACAAAAACATCGCTGATCTCCACGAAAACTCCATCTTCTCTCCGTTACACTCAAACAACGCCTGCCAAAACGACTGAGACTACAACTCCATCACCTACTGCCATCATGGGGCATGCACGGAAGCGCCCCAAGCTCGAAGAGGGAGAGGTTTCATCTTCTGATGATGATTGCATCATCGTCGACGCGCGCGTCAAGAAAGGGCGCGAGTCTCCCAAAGTTATCCAAGATCATCGTCATCATCTCTCAACTTCAAAACCAAACATGACCTCTTATCCCTTCTGCAGCGAATGCTGCAGATATTTCCAAAGTGATGCGGAAAAGGAGCGACACTACTCCAAATGGCATTACGGCAACCTCTGCCACGCATGCGATGAAAGTTTCCCGACAGAGTCAGAGCTACTCCAAGTGAGTTCATTCTCTTGGGCTGGTAGTCTTTCTGATCTGACCCATCTCTTTAGCACAAAGCTGGCCACGCTGACACCCCGATTTGCTGCGTCGGCTGTGAGAAAAGATTCAAATGTTATTCAGCAATGATGGATCATCTTGAGTTCGGTGGATGCGAATCAAGTTGCACCGGCCCGCTTGTCCGCAGCGTTGCAGCAGCTCACTCTGCGCAATTCCACCGATCGTCAACTCGGAATATCAACCTGCAATGCTCTACCTGTGACAAGAAGTTCGTTCGCATAGCCGTCCTCCTGAAACATTTCGAAATGAGAAAATGCACTTTACGAAACTGGATCGAAGAAACAGGCTGGATGGACTTCCTCGTCGCTCTCAAACAATCCATAGCGGAGAAAAAGCCTCTACTTTCCAGTGCAATGTCTGCCGAAAGAAATTCGACCAAGAAGTTGCGCTTGGCATGCATCGGAGAGAGAAACATGACAACACATACTGTTGTGCTTGTGAGACATACTTTGCCAACCCAGCCAAGAAGCAGAAGCACATCATATCCATCTCTGGCACTTCTGGAAAGCCTGGGACGTTTTTCTGTGACTTTTGTGATCCAAAAGTACGTTTGGGAACGGAAAAGGAGCTGTGTGGCCACCTGTGGCTTGACCACATGGTGTGTGGTCCTTGTGGGCAGATGTTTGAGACCGCTGAGCTCAAGAAAAAGCACGATGCGAAGGCTCACAATAGGTGTACTGTTTGTTACCGGTTCTTCGTGTCGATTGCGGAACTCAAACAGGTGAGTACTCTGAACTTTATGCTACTGCCAACGTTTGCTAATTCGTTTCATAGCACCGTGAGACCCATAAAGTCGAGCCCTGTGTCATCAAGTCCCCTGTTGTCGAACCCTCTATTATCGAACCATCTATTGTACATCCACTACCAGTAAAACCAGAGCCAATCCCCAGCCTCCAACGAGCATCCAAACAACTATACCGGTAAATATGGAAAGGCGCAAAGCCCCAGTAGTGGCAGGAAGAGTCCCCATGGAAACAGAAATTATCCCGGTGAGAAGAGTTACACCAACTACACGACCTGTGATATTTGCGCCATATTCGCCCAAACTAATCCCTGTACCTAAGCCTGAGAATATTAGGACTCGGTCGCTGATCACAAGCTTTTTGATCCGCAAGTCATAGGAGGGTCAAGTAAACAGATTGGAAGGTAATGATGCGAAGTGAAGCGTTACATTAGGGGAGGATTTAGAGCATATGGAGGTCTAAGGTTTGGTGCATCATTCATGTTAAATAAACAGAACATAAAATACGCCTTGCTACATAAGTTAGTTCTTGGTCTTATCCTCCGTTGATTTATGAGTTCGGGGACCGATATGTTTGACCAGACTTCAAGCCTATTCTCTGGGGAGGCGTATCTCTTTCCCATCTTATCAGTGTGCTTTGTGTCCAGACAATTTCGTCATATTGGCTCAGAGAATAAGTCAACCCACATGAGACTAAAATAACTGGATAGAGTAAAGCGACTCCAAGCTAGCTACTGACGTACAGAGTTCTGAAACACAAGTTCTCTATGCTAATATGAACTCTCAGCCAGAGGTCTCAATTGCTACTAACAGATCTAAGTCCTGGGAGAAACTTGGCTCTCCCGCGTCTCAAGTTCCCTCCGTATGCCAAGGCTGCTAACAATCTTACATGATACCAAATACGTTGCATCACCCTTTGTGTCACTTGAAGCATTGCTTTACAACAGTTTGTTCTTGTTGACTATCCTCTGTCAAGTTCGCATCACAGTAGGGATAGGAACGAAGCCTGACCGTCGTTTGGTTGCTTTGCAATCGTCGACAATCTTTTGAACCGAAGTTGCATTCGCATTCCAGTGCTGAACCCAGGCCTGAGGTATCTAGCACTTATACGAAACTCCAAACCATAAGTTACAACATTCAGCTCTCAAATCGCTCCTCTGTGAAGCGGTGAAGCTGTTCCTTCTGCTTTGCGCTCTCGATGCTTTGTTCCAGCTCGCTAAGAATGATTTCTGTAGTCATTGCCAGGCCGTTGGTAGCATCGATCATTCGTTTCATGGTTGGAGTTGGCATCATATTGTCGGGCTTTTTGTAGATGACGTTGTGCTGAACTTCAGCCCAAGCTTGCAAAACCACTGTTCCAATTTGTAGTTCGGCCCGAAGCCCTGCCACCCAATCAATCACCATCTGCCAGGATCTGTAGCCAGAATGTTGCCAGTAATCATCAGAGCCGTGCTGATCTTTTGACCGCCAGGACCCCCTTGCATGGCTGTCTAGGCTCATCTTGTCTCCTCGGGTAGCGTCTCTGCCACTGCCAACAGTGCCAAAAAGATGGGCAATCTTGAACCGTTGCTGACAGTCCCTCGCCATTTTGATGACATCTTGAGGTAGGTATATTCCGATACGGACAGCAGCCAGATCTCCCATTTCGTGGTGTTGGAAGATATCGTTGTGGAGTGCCCAAGACGTGAAATCAGTATGATGCTCCATACTTCTGAGCTTCACTTTCAACGATTCATATGTTTTGGCTCTGCAAGTCACCACACCTTTTGGGCCAGTCTCTTCTAGTAAGTCTTGGCACTTCTCCCTGACCATGTGTGCGACCTTGTGATACGAGGCTTGCTTTTCGGGATCACTGTACAGTTCCAGGCATCCTTCGACCTTCTGGATATACGCTCCGTGATTAACAGTCAAAGGAACATACTCATCCAGATCTCTCACGTCCATTGAAGTGAGTTGAAAGCCGCTCATGGTTGGACGAGAGCCAAATACAGGTAAGAAGAGAATTATGTTTTCGGTAAGATATTTCTGACAGGCATTAAACAAAGTTAAGGTGGAGGGGAATGCGAACGCTTCGCCTGCCCTGCGGGTTGAACTAATATAAGAGCAAATCTTAAAAGGCACAAGTCATAGTCTTCTTTAGAGCAAGGGGGCTTTTTACACTTCTGAACAGTGTAGAAATAAAAGGCCTGGTACTTGTCCTCAGACCCGTCAGCAACCTGCATATAGCGAATTTTAGAAATAAGCTGAAAATGAGATTTCTATACAAATGTTCTGGTTGGCTTTTACGTTGCATGGTTGGTTGCTTCAGTCATCATATGCATCCCAATGAGGTTGAACGGCGGCTAGAGATAGTACAAGCGCTTACAGTAGCAAGGCGGTTACATCTTGGTAACTAAACAACACATACAAGAACTAACACCTGTGTCAGGTGGGCGAACACTTGTGCTAACTTAGAAGCACTATCATGTATTGGAACTTACGGGATTTGATAGGCAAGATACACGTACGCCGGATATCTGTTGTATTGTTTTATGGATATAAACTCGGTTCCTCTAAGACACGCTCGCGGTGCTAGCCAGTGGGTGAGCGCTGTGTTCTGGCATTGAAAATGTTGGTTCTTTGTCTATTATTGTCCAGGGCTCCTAAGAGTCTTTACCCCGCAAGCTGCTAAGGCCTTGTTAATGAGTGGATGAAGAGGCAGGCGATAGAGATTCTCGCTGAAGGTGATGTTAAGGAGAGAAGTTTAGAAGACATGTAAGTTCTTTTAAAAGATTTTGGTATTATACGTGGATGTTGCTTGCGTGATGGAATGCTGCCAACACTGTTCGCTGAACTTCATCTCTGGTTAACTTGATATCAATATCGCCTACTTTCCTCGACTTCACCTTGTCCTTAGTAGCCTAGATGAAGCGCTGAGGCTCATCCGGGGATAGCTTCACTGCTTGCTTGGTTGCTCATATCTACGCGAACCGGAAAGTTGTACTGGCAGACTCTTTTCCCGTTGTTAAGAGTGAAGAAATGGTGTTTGTTGACAGGGCTACCGATCCATTTCGCATCGAGACCTGCTTCTTTATGCAGCTCACGTGCGGCAGCACTTAAGATGCCCTTATCGCAGTTATCGCAAGCACCACCTGTAGGCTCCCACTTGCCAACACTGTCGTCAGTTTCAGCCCGCTTTAAAAGGAGAATATGATGCTCTGAGGTGGCTGTTGCGTCCAAGACCAGGGAACTGGATGCGATGTATCCAAAAGAGACTTCTGGGCGGGAAGTGAGGAAGGTTTGTTTGGAGATGGTGAAGTCTGCTACTGATGAACCAGGCTTGTAATTGAGGTAACCTATGTCAAACAATTGATGCATGATCATTTGGGAATAAATGAACCTGTACCTGGATTTTTGGGGGGAAGGGCTTAATCTCCGGTGAGTCTGGTCGGTTATTAGCAGCGACCCCAGCCACTTGAGTGAAGCAACAATGCCCGGATCTGGTCTCAGCATCTGTTGGCCAATCACTTTAAAGCTTTATTCTTAGTTTGTACCTCTGCCGCAAGTCGGAATGAAGGACACATGAATGCTACTTTCTTACATGTCGTTGCGTGTATTTGTGTTCCCTCTCAACTCGGTGACAGTTATAGCGCTCAGGTAATTTCTGGACGCACGCGGAGATGAAGTGTATTTGTAGTCATGTGCCTCAAGCTGTTTAAAGTTCAATTGAAGATGCATGCCATTCACGTGAGGCGTGGCTGGTCACGGATGGTTGGCAAACATTCAGGATATGCTTACGGTGAGAAAAATGATCCAAAGTCTATGCATAGTGCCTCGTCCCAGGCTAAATGGTTCTTGGAGGTAGAGCTATCCTAGCTTGTCTCATCATTAAGAGCTCATTGCAGTGCTCAATGTCCGTTTCGACGAGACACAGCAATATTTGAACATGGCACGGATTATATCAGGAACTCACAGGAGGATGACGATGATGAAATTGAATGAAGGCATAAATATGACTCGTAGGCAAAGTGGTAAAGGGTTGATTTAAAATGCATATCCTTCATCTTCCCACACTTTGTCGGTCGATGAGGCAGTGCTGCTCTAAGATGGTCAGCGAACGCTCAGCCTACTTTAGAGTGCTAAGTGACCTTGAGGTGAACTAAGGAGTATGCATAAAACCTCGTTCCTGATTATCAAGTACGTAGAGTACATTGATCGTCAAAATCGTGCATAGCCTCAGCGTCTTCCGGTGACAACAGATCCGTGAAATGAACACGAGACGCTGTACTGGATGAAATGCCGCTAAGACACGCTATCGACATATTGTGTTCGCACTTTTGGACCAGAAGGGTCCCACAGCCTCAAATCAGTAGTGTGTGTATTTCAGCTGACAGTACTGTACCAATCATACACATATAGTTAAGTATGTACCAATCTCCAAGTAGAGACGTGGCCCCCAAATATCTACCACAGTTTATATAGCAGCCCCCAAGAGGCTTTCCCATTTATGTCATACTTATTGACTGGACAGGCAGAAGTGCATTTCAACTGTGTTGGTGGACTTCTAATAAGGCTGTCGGACTTGAGCTTGGGCAGAGGGAGCCCGTTATGACTTGCACCGCCATCAACATTGTAAAATAAACTGAGAGAGTGGCGAAAAGGGGGATGTCTTACACAGCCTGATTTAAGTTTTGGTTTATTTAAGCCGTACTTTATCTGCATGCGGTCCGGCTTTTCTATTGTAATCAGTATCTCAACCCCATTGTCTTCCTGCCACTTATTCAATACACTCTATTTGTTTCATAAGCAACAGCCGTTAAACTCTCATTTATACCAAACTATATCTGTTCCTTTATAATGGCGATTCACTCCCATCTTCCTGGACAACAGGCCCGCCAGCGAAAGGAGAAACAAAGCTCGCCCAAACTTCTATTCGTTGCGTTTGATGGTATGGAAATTGTCTCAACTAAGGCTCCCAAAAGCATAATAATGACTAACTCTGAACAGGGACGTGGCATGGCAGCGTCAAAAGCTCAAAGGAGACAGTAGTATCCAGCCTGCCCGATCTCATCTCCAAGAGCGAGCACATTCGGAAGATTCGGGTCAACGGAGTAGGCACTGATGGTTTGACAGACAAGATTCTTGGAGGTATGTTTTAATACCATGTTGCCTCTTGCTCTTTCATATTCTTATTGACTTGTTGAAGGTCTTGGTGGTTGGGGTACGCGTCGGAATGTCGTCACCGCCTATAGTAAGCTCCCTAGCTTGAGCCTTCGATTAGTCCATGGGAAAAGCTCACAGTATCTAGGGAATATCGCCGACGATTACAACAAGGGTGATAGGATCATCTTCTGTGGCTACTCTCGAGGTAAGTGCGGGATTTTCTTTTTACCTGTGCTTAGATGATGGCTAATAATCAAATTTAGGTGCATGGGCTGCTCGCTATCTAGCGATGATAATTGGCTGCTTAGGCCTGGTTCGCGATGGCGACACGGAGTTCTTCAAGCGCTTGTATGACGTGTGTAAGAAAGACCCGTATCTTGCCGAAGCTAATAAGGATGAGCTTCGACACAATTACCGCTGTAAGTATTAGAGTCATTCTGTTGATAACAATTGTTAACAAGTAGAAGTCTGGGATGACATACAAATCGACGGCTTGTGTTGTTTTGATACAGTTGGTTCGCTGGGTATCCCACTATTTGGTATTGCAAAGCCGCTATCCTATCTTCACCGAAGTAAGTATAAAACCAAGGTCATAGACCATGTTCCAAATAGTAAGTACTCACATACTCTGACTTGATGCGGAATAGTAGCTGATGCTTGATACAGATGTGAAATATTCCTTCCATGCCCTGGCCCTTCACGAAACCAGAAGTCCTTATAGTCCAACTTACATGTGTGGACACAACGTCCACCAGGTTTTCTTCCTAGGCGATCATGGTAACATGGGTAAGCTTGGACAACAGGAAGGCCTTGTACATGCCCCTCTCGCTTGGATGGTTCAACAACTATCTTCCCACCTGGGTGTTTCATTCGATGAAGATAAACTCAGAAGACGCTTCCCAAGCTGCACTACTGAAGGCCAGAATGAGAGGATCTCTCAACTACATACCCACGACACCACCCACGAAGCCATGATGAAACATGCCTGGTGCTGCCCGAGTGGATCTATCCTTGGGGCTGGAGTCGGCAGGCTAGTCATCATGGGTAGAAAAGATCGGAACCCAGGAATGGTTCTCAACTCCTGTGATGCCGATTGCACTGACTCTAGCACGGAGGAATCCATTCAGAATGAAACTGCTTCGGCTCATGCTCAGATACATATCGGCGCTCGTGGAAGACAAGAATGTGGCTTTACCGATGCGGTGCCTGGGTATCTTGGTGTTCAGCCTATGGATCCAAACCAGGTGTTTTTCTGGAAGAGAAGAGCGACAGGGGAGCAGGAAGTTGTGGCTGCGGATGTCATTCAGGAGGCAAAGGTTGGGTTTCTGGAAGCGAGGCTCTTGGGACTTCCTGTGGCGGCAGCTAGTCACCCAGAATGCTGTGGTCTGAACCAGATACGAGAAGAGGAGATTGATGCTGAAGTCTCAGTTGAGAATGAAGAGATACGAGACTCGAATTTGAAGCAAGGTACACGGGTCAGGGCTAAGAACTGGGTTGAAAGACGGTTAGGTGTTGGCTTAATACGTCTAGCTGTGATGCTGTGACATCATGGTCCTATTGTTATAAGGTAGCTTGGTCTTAGTGATTCTCATATAGCTAGCAGAATACTGTTCAAGATTTACGATTACTCGACCAGTGTTCGCGCTGAAGCATGAATTGTTAGAATCTCCAAGCCAACAGAGCCCATAATGAATAATAAACAAATTGCAATATACAATAAACCATTTATTTATTTATCTAAGGTAGTCAGAGTTCATAACGGCCCGGCAAACTACCCTGAGGCTGAGCGGTCACCATCGTAACGATGGTTACCATCTTAACATAAGCTGGAGGAAGTAATGGTAACGTCATGTACACAGCTACTTCTGATAGAGATCAAGGGCTTGACAGATTATAATCATAAGTCATGAGTTTGTGCCAATGACTTCCAATATAATTCCCAAAGGCTCAGATATAGTGCAGATTTAGAGTTTCTGTCGTCATGCCAATCCAATGTCAACGGGGGGGGCCGATCACATCTTACGCTCTTATCTCATCCGATTCCATTATTTGCTTTTGCAATCAAGCCCCTTAAAAGCACGGCGTCATCTCGTTTCTTGACTTTCCAAACACCAAACAGACCAAGTATGTCAAAATCTCAAGCCATGCCTGAGGATAGTGTCGAACAGCCTGAAGCCAAATTACCTACTTGCAATATCTGCAACAAGTCCTTTCCCCACAAGAATTCGCTTAGACAACATCTTGAACAGGCCAAGCATGCCTTCACATCGGATCCTGGCGAAGAAGTGCCAAAGCGACTCAGATGCACAATGTGTACTCGGTCTTTCAATAAAGAGTATTGGCTGCGGAAGCATATGTGGACCAAGCATGCCTCGAAGGTTCCGGCTTCTGTTAAACCCGCTGAAGACGCAAAGCCAAGCCCCTCATCACAAAACCCAGCTGTGGACAGTGATGTCCCTATCCAACAAGAGGATCTGAAGCAGGAGGATCAAGATCAAGATTCTGTGCCGACTGTTTTTAGCTGTCCTGTTTGCGGCAAGACCTTCAATGGACAATTCGGACTTGACCAACATACGGAAGCAAATCATAATTCGAAGCGACAGGAGGGAAGGATTAATTGCAAATTGTGCAGAAAATCTTTCGTTGATGGCAGTACACTTCAGCAACATCACAGAAACACGCATAATCAAGTATGTACGTATTGCAAGAAAGTCTTTCCTACCAAAACTGCACTTGAAGAGAATAAACGCCGCAGCGGGCATACAGACAGAACGACAGAGCCTGCAGGGATACAAAGCATGAGACAGAAAGAAAAGACCTCTAAACCTTCGCTACAACGATTCAAGTGTGATTTCTGCAATTCGACCTTTCACCATTTCGATCTACTTGAACAGCATGTTATACGCCATAATCTTTGGTCGGACGATGGGCCTGTTGTTATATACAAGTGCGACTTTTGCCCGAAGACGTTTTACTCCTATGATGAGCTTGATGAGCATATGAGAACCACTTATCGTTTTAATTCACCTAATTCATGGGATAGCGATGGGCAGACTGATGAGGAGGAAGACTACGAGGAGGACTACGAGGATAGCGAGGAGAGCGAGGAGGAGAGCGATGGAGAGGACTACGATGAGAGCAATGAGAATGAAGCTGAGGATAGCGACGAGGAGAATAATGAGGAGAGTGACGAGGAGAACGATGAAGAGAGCAATGAGGGCAACGAGGAGAGCGACAAAGAATCCGTCCCGGATCTCGTTGAAACAACAGGCAAGACATCCGGCGAGAAGCTCGATGCAGAACTTCCTCCACCGCCATTCAAGTGCCAGGATTGTGACGAGGCGTTTTACTACACTGCTACGCTTGGAGAACATCAGGAAATGTTCGTTCATGGGCCTTATG
>NC_031675.1:5472732-5485540 GCF_000149555.1 Fusarium verticillioides 7600 | reverse complement strand
CCGGAGCCGGCTGCAGGACCTTCTGCTCCCGAATACAGTGCAAGGACTGTGGCGAGTTCTTTTACAGTTTTGCTGTATTTCTTGACCATCAAGAACAGGCCGGTCATGGCTATTTCGCGAAATCAGTCGAGAAGCCAGTCGAGAAGCCAGTCGAGAAGCCAGTCGAGAAGCCAGTCGAGAAGCCAGTCGAGAAGCCAGCCGAAAAGCCAACGATAGAGGACAAGGCAGGAGATGCCAGCGTTTCAGTATACAAATGCACCGACTGTGGCAGGCTATATCGCGAGGTTAACTCATTCCAGACCCATTTGGCCTGGAATCATGGGCGTCGTTCCACATACCCCAATAAACATCTCACAAAGTTGAGCCCCGAAGAGGCCGATGCTCCCGCCAAGAAGGTCACGTCAGGATTCAGATGCAAGCCATGCAACGAACCTTTCCGTAACCAGTATCTACTTGCAAGGCACTGGAGGAAAACGCACTAGGACGCCTGGTGGGCATTATTCGACAAGGACAACATCTCGGATGAATCCATCTCGTACTCGGACTTCCAGAACTATGATGATTACAATCAAGACGACATGCTGGATGACCTTAGGCAGATAAACTCGTGGTCTTCCAAGAAGAAGAACATGGTCCCCTGCATCACCTGCTGGAAGAAGTTCAGAACCACTTCCCAGATGGTGGAACACGTGGAGATGCGCGAATGCCACTCTTATATTGCTGCTCATTCTATCAAATGGGCTGTTCACAGGAGTGATCAGAGCGTGATATCGGGTTGCTACTCTGATGGCAAGTTCCAGTGCCCCGATTGTGAAGCCCGCTTTGACCGCTTGAGTAGCTTGCTTCGTCATGCGGAGAGAAACGAGTGCCATGCTGATGTTGCTCAGGGCCCGATCAAGGCTTTTATGAAAGAGATGACGTGGCGTATGATAGAGGGCGAACTCATTTAAACTGGTGTTTGGACTTTTGTGTTCGATTTTCCAAGGGTTCTACGGCTGTTTTCATTTGTAATGGGCTCTTTTCTTTCCCATTAAATTCTTTTAATCTAATAGGCGTTTTTCTGTCTAAACCAATGTCGGCGTAAGAGCAAACCTTGAGTTTCCATGCATCATATAGCCTCAGGCGGGACGAAAGTAGGAAGAAAGTAGTTGATTGTTTTCTTGTTGTCAGTCTCAGATTCGGTCTGCATGCTTCGTTTGGGTTCCATCTGATATTATCTACAACGGTTGCTCCGTTGAAACGGTATACGTTAGATGGTGGCGCCGATTGGCCAATCACACTGCACGCTTTATTCTTGATCCGCTTCCATTTCGTTGCTTTTGCAACCTCATTTCATGTCATTGTCCACTGCATCTTTCTCCAATTCTCTAAACACAACCTGCCAGTCTCTTCTCCTTAGATGATTCTCCTCCTGTGATTATAAAAAATGGCCGCTGATAATCCTGCAGAGGCCTCAGCTGCAAAGCCTGAGGCCAAGCCAGTCAATTGTAATATCTGCAACAAGTCGTTTCCCCACAAAGGCTCACTTAGGCGTCATCGGCAGAGCAAACATCCTGTCAAGAAAGAAGAAGTAGACGCGTCTGAGCCAGGACAAGATACAGAAGCAGCGAGCACCTTTGATTGCGAACTTTGCAAGCAGTCATTTCCGCGCCAATCCTCATTGACACAGCATCAGCGGAGCAAACATGGCCCCCGGAAGCCTGAAGCCTCAGATACTTCTGCCACACAAACACAAACTCAAGCTGCGAAGACTCAGCCAGAAGAA
The DNA here is from genome assembly GCF_000149555.1 of Fusarium verticillioides 7600. NCBI lineage: Eukaryota > Fungi > Ascomycota > Sordariomycetes > Hypocreales > Nectriaceae > Fusarium > Fusarium verticillioides. The sequence goes on along the minus strand of NC_031675.1, from coordinate 5,483,775 downwards.
GCTACTTCTGCCAAACCAGAAGGCGATAAGAGCCGGGAAAGTAAGGCCATATGTTTAATTTGCAACACGTCTTTCAGTCATCGAGGTGCCTTGCACCAGCACAAGAGAACCAAGCATCGTACTGTGAAAACGGATGCCGATACTCCCGCCAAGGAAGAGGACAAGACTCCGGATGTCGAAGAAAAAATAATCAACTGTGATATTTGCGACAAGTCGTTCACCAGCCGAAATTCACTCCGAAGGCATCTGAAGAGCAAGCATACCTCCACTAAGAAAGGCAAGGGCCCAGCAAAGAGTTCAGCGAAAAATGGCAATGCAGTTGGCTCCTCAAAGCAAGTGCATACGACGCTGAAGGAGAGACATATTGCTGGATCTCAGAAGTTCAAGTGCCTATGCTGCAATGAGAACTTTCCTTCTGAGGATGCTCTTATGAAGCATCAAGCAGAGCAACGTCTCGAAGCGATGAGAAAGGTGATGGAGAATATGACCCTGATTGCCTCTGGCATGAGAGTATTAAATGGGCAAGATGGCTCGGATGAGGAGAGTGAAGCGCCAGAGCTCGTCGAAGAGACCGCCGCAGAAGAGAAGAAAGCCACAAACATGCATCAATGCACGCTTTGCGATAAGAGCTTCCGTTTCAAATCTGCTCTCGTGCAGCATGGACTCATCAAGCATGCAGTGGCAGACGACACTGTTGCAGAGAGTTCAGGTCAAGGAGCACACGCAACTGCTGGAGGCAAGAAAGCAGGAGACGTTGACGAGGATGAGGGGGATAAACCCTATTGCCAGACGTGTCAAAAGACATTCCGCCACGCTAAGGGACTGGCAGATCATAGACTCAACAAACATGGCATCGTCGATCCCGAACCATCCTCAGACTCAAAGCAAGGCGTGCCTGAAAATCCAACTTTCAGATGCAGACCTTGTAACAAGACCTTCAGTCTTGTGTCTGCACTTCGTCAGCATCAGCGAGACAACCATCCCGAGATGCACAGACCGAGATATTCAGAGGATGAAATAATGAGACAACTACTGCGAATGGCAGTCCCGCCGTTTGGGGATGACGATGATGATTATGAGGACGAGGATTATGAAGACTATGAAGACGACGATGATCCTTTCTCGTACCCTGGCCACAGAGGACACCCGTTCGACTTCCCGGCTGGTATTCAACCTGGAGATATATACGACTCAGACGATCTGGACTATGGCTATTCTGGTTTCTCTGATGGCGATGACGATGAAGATGATTCCGACATCGACATGGAGATTGAACAAGGCCCACCAACGCTCTGTGCACACTGCAACGAGACTTTTCCGCAGATGTTACTGGTGGCACATCAATGGCATGTCCACGGTATCAGCCACCCAGCTGTCGTCGATGTTCAAGCCAAGATCGCAAAGGACGAATCCTACGGCCCCATTCGCCCCGTCTGCACGAGTTATCCTGACGCGAAGCGATTCCCCTTCTTCTTTGAAATCAAGTATTTCCTAAGGGATTGCCAATTCAGCTGTGGGCAGTCTTTCGAAACTGGCACCGAACGCATGAACCATGAGGTGGAGGCTCATAATCGTTGCATCACATGCGAGGCGTACTTCCAGACCCGGCCCGCGCTCGAAGTAAGTAACCCTTTGTATCCATGCCTTATCACAGCATTGACTCAAAACGCTTTTAGAATCATCAGGCCAAATCCAAAGTCGTCGATACCGTCGTCAGAGATTTCGACCACTGGCTTGAGTTCGCCGTCCCCGCACAAGTACACCACGAGAAGCAGAAAGCAAAAGCAGCTGGTAATCCTGACCCCAGCAAAAACATCGGCTGCATCACCTGTGAACGCAAGTTCAACAAAGCATCCACGATGATGAAACATGTCGAGAATGGGAGATGTATCCCTGGCGTGAATGAGATGGATATATTTGTCCTCGGACAGAAATTCGCCGAAGTAGGAGCTCCCTGTACCAGGTTAGGAGGCTTCTTTTGCCCGATCTGTAACAGATCTTATATGGTGTTGAGTGAGCTTATTCAACATGCGGAGGGAGATGAGTGTAGTTTGAAGGTTCTGAATGGGCCGTTGCAGGAGTTGATTTCTTTGCTGATGATGGAGTTTATGGATATGATTATGGGGTTGGGTGCTTGGCCTGGAATAGAAGGGGTTGAAAGTATAAGATTATCTTTTGATATATACGATGGTTTGTCGATTTCTCTCGGGTGGTGCAAGCGCGATCATATACGGTGTGACCGCGCATTTGCTGGTATCCCAAGTTTGAAGACTTGACAGACCGTTCGACTTGAAAACCCCTTGGTAGATTGCGATAAGCTCGGTCGAGGGCATTTGGGGAAGAAGACACTTCATGGAAAGATCACAAAATCATATGAGTAGGAGAACTAGGCTATGGTAGACAGGCAATTTCGTGCTACCTGATCTCCAGTCTGGCGTTGACTAGCCACACCTCAACCGCAAGATACAAGATATATAATGGTCCGTGAGTGGACGTTGGACATCAAAGCTACTTCTGAGATCTCAGACCTCATGGAGTATCACGCTGAAAATAACTAAAAGACTGCGAGGAGACATGCAGCTCCGCTCTCGGGCTCCGAGTAAGCTTTGAACAGAAGATCAGAAACCTATTAACAGCAGCTATGCCTTCTTCATAGCATAGACTGACAAAGGAATTGAACATCAGACCATAGGGTAGGCTTGTTAAACCGGTTGGCATATGTTAATATCTGACCTGGGTCTTGGCATCTCCTGAACAGTAGTGATGGAGATGAGCTGGTCAACCTGAATACTGACGGGCCTCATCGGAAGCAGAAAAACGCACGACTTATACCTTTGCTATATGAATAAAGATTATATGGGCTGCTGGAACACATGGACGACCGATTAATGACAGTAACCGCGATGCATGCATACTTGCGGCACGGTAACTCACTCATGGAGAACAACGTATTTGGTCCGGGAAATGACATTTGCTGACGAATGAAACAACATCAAACGGTGATGTTTTGTGCAACTTGGGAACGAGTCTTGAAACGTACTCAAGACATTGAAACGTGAATGGTAAGCACAGTTGCAACTCGCAGAAACGTCGGGTGACGAGAATGCATGATGGGGTGCTGACGAGTCCGACATGCGGTCGAATCAACCAATAACCGAGGGGCAGCAGTCTGGGGAAGCTCGCCTTTTGGGACGCTTACCCGAAGATGACAAAGGTTCGATAGTCAATTGCCAAAGTTGGGCAGGCAGACCCATATAGTTTTCGCATATTGGCTGGCTGAAAGTGTCTCGTGTGGCGTAGAGATGGAAATGGAAATGGTGCCGCCGTACAGAGCGACCTCTGTGGGTTACATAACGACGCCCGGTGTCGTCACAAGGCAGACTCTCGCGTTAGACCGACTTTACATGCCTTGTGCGTCACCATGTAACAGCCGTTAGCTGCTGCTGCATAACCGGAAGGCTTATCAAGTGACAGGCCAGTCAATCTGAAGCATGTTCTGGAAGACTGTGACGACCTGCCCGCAATGACAGGTGGACTTCCCTTGGTGGTGGACCCTTTTGGCCAAGTCTGTCCACCCATCTGGGGCTGTCCATTTAGATCCCTGTCGCCCAAAGTGCTAACTGGAATATCGTCAGCAGCTGAACGAAGAACAGACGTATCGCAAAGATGACATGCTTGACGAAACATCCAGGCATCTTCTGGTCATCTTCGCTAAAGCACGGGCATCTCAACCGATGGCAGGGAGGATCACAAGCCAAATTTAAGATAGTCGGCTCCAGATCTCATCTCAGGGGATGCCTCACTCCAGGTCTCAGATAACAGAGCCTAATCATCGTCAATGGAATCTTGGGGACCATCCCGAAATGTTCGGGCCCAATACCAGACCCCAAGTGCCGCTTGGTGTGCCGGATGTCTACGGGCGCCGATCTTGATGATGGCACACGAAAGAAAACAGAGGCACAATTCCATGGTCCATTTTCCAGGCGGAATAAGAGCGTCAGAGGTTCAGCGCCCAACGACCGGCAGGGTATCATCAGAATCGAACCATGTTGATATGCGCCGTGACCGGGTGGTGGAGGGGATTCTGAGTGGAGGTCCGTCTTTCGCTGACAGCTTTCCAATCGCGAGAATCGACAACGGCCCGAACGCCGCAATTAATTTGAGAAGCAATCCTCCATTCCAACTTGTGACACAGTGCTCACTGCTTGAGACCTTCTGAATGTTCTGGCCAGTCTCGTTTATGTTTCGTGTGTAAGCTGAAGCGAATGCAAGATATTCATACGCAATTGAAACATGGTGCAGCGGCATGTTTCTTGTCACAGGTATTGCGGTCCATCGCAAAGATATGCGTGATATCTTGCTGCAACTGTCCACGTCCGTTGGTTACCCAAGCTCCATGCATACTATTTAATGTTCAGCCGACGTCAAGTTGCCGACAACCATGTCACATCGGGTACACTCGCAGGGACGACTGTAACCCATGAACCGTAAGTTTGTAACCCAAACAATCCGTCCCTCAGACACAGTTGCTGCGAATTGCAGATGTCAAGTCTCAAGACCTGCAAACTTGGAGGTGTGATTCAGGTGACTTTGGCTGGCGGTAATCCACAGCTCGAACCCATGGAATGAATCGGCGTCTAACTCTAAGAACACCCCGCTTAAACCCCCAGCACTGGTCAAGTCAAGACCGCAATCCCAGGAAAAGGGGTACGCTCAAATAAAGGTAATTTGCGTATCCACAATATCAAGATGATGGCTTGCTCGTTTGGAGATGTAAAAGACAATACCTCCGATTGATGTTGACTTTGAAGAAAGGGGAAGGAGAACGTGCCAAGATGTGGAAACACGCGCTTTGATTGCAGAGGATACTGTAAGTGGGCTTTGGCAAGCTGTTGCGGTGCAACATCCATTGTTGATATTGCGTTAATGCGATTCATGTTTGGATATATCTGTACTGGTTATTGCCGATCCAAAACCTATCTGCGTTCTCTGCCAGTATAATCCACTGTTTTACCTGGAGCGCCAAGTTTACAGGATGAGGTGCATCCCTAAGCGACCCGTCTTGGTTCATCTCCCATGCAAGTTTGCGCTGTTGTACCTGAACCGTGCTTCACGAGAGAGGTTTGTCATGTCTGTGTGCTTTTGATACACGCATGGAGCAGGCAAAAGACCCTGGGCATCCCAGAAGATCGCGAAGCACTGGAGCGCTGGAAGCCTGCGGATGGCGCGATGAGTTTCGGCCGAGGTTTAGTGAGAGGCCGGGATAAACCTGCCCGGGGAAGGGTGCTGGTACAGTGTCGTTATCTTGGGGTCCAGTGATTTTCCGCTAGGGCCATAGTGCAATTGGATTGAGTTGTTGCAGATTCCGGTAGAAGCAGATCAATGAGGCACTCTGTTTGAAGTTGATGATAACCTCTTGTTTCGATATCAATGAATTCGCACAGTGTTTCTGTCTCCCCAGCTGCACTGGCAACCCACCCGTCGTGGACATCATCTGCTGGCATCGTGGAGCGTGGAGTTGCGTTGCTGGCAAAAGGGCCAAGAAACGAGAAATGGCACCCCCCACACGTCGTCATTTCACACTCCGTTATTAGCCCCGTTATCGAATCAAAAGAGGATTGGGCCCGGCGCCTGGGCGTTCAACGGACAACGGGCGACCAGCTCTAGCCTCTACTATGCCAGGGGATGTTGAAGACCGGTACTGCGCTGTACTGTAGTTTCTTTATTACCAGGTAAAATAAGTGCAATGGTAGGAGAAACATCAGCATAGAAAGGAGAAAAGAGGTGTCAGCTTTGCTTTTGTTGGAATAATCGATCCTGTCACAGAATGCATGTCTCGTTTATACCCCGACATTGCAAAAAATCCCATGGATCGAGTGTTCTTTCGTGCTGGCAGGTAGGTTCAGGTACCTTACTGCACCGTGACGGGATTGCCTATACCTCAGGTTCTGCCAAACGAGGTACAAGCAGTTCATGTACTCCGCCTTTTAGCCTGGTCGGGCTGTCATACAATGAACCGCCATGATTTGCATGCCGTAAAACAGCCGATACTTTGGTCCAAGTACTTGATTTACCCGCACCTCAGGCCTCAACTGGCAACTGGCACCTGCCAACTACGAGCCCCCAAAAGTCACTCTCCGGCCTGTGCCCACTACGAAATGGCCCTGTTCCTTCCTGTCCAGTGAGTTTCCACTGTTCACTCCCCACGGCACGACGCTACTTGCTGATTTGATTGATTGATGGGCAAGAGAAGCCAGGCTAGGCTTGCTCCTTCTCCTTTCCCGCTCGCTCGGCCCTGGTTTTTTTCTCCCCCCATTCAATTCTAACCCAACCTATCCCGTCACGCCCTGTCCAAGTCGACGAGTCGTTCATCATCTTAAACCACCACCACCTTTTTCCCTTTCCCTTCTCTCCCTCTTACCTTTACGGTACCTCTTCCTATTTCTTCCTCCGCCTCGATTTTCCCGTCTGCCTTGCAGCGGCTTTCGTCTCGATAAGCGTTCTTCCGGTCCGTCGTGTTCAACTCGTCTCTCGTCTCGTCACCGACTTCTTGCGATTTTTTTTTAATTCTTCGCACTTTTGCTCCGTCCCTCCGAGACCCTCGCGTGGTTTATTCCCGAGAATACGGCCCGTGGCGAGTAAACGTAAACCTTGCCTTGCGCTCACTTTCTCAACGAAGCGGCAAAAGGTCACCGACGAAGCTTAATCATATTCTTATCTCTCTTGGGTGAGTCGAGACCTCGACGCACAGGGTTACGGTCGATTTGTCAACGTGTTGCGACGAGGGGCCCCGGAGCGTTAGGTGGTGGTTTTTGATGGATCCATGTCTTAGCTGGCCGACGGTGCGCATCTTGACGTCGGCCACGGCGGCAAATTTCCTCATCACCTTGCGTATCGTCCTTGTTTCTGGCACCGCTCTTGCATTGCGCTGCACATCGCCGTCGCATTCTGTCGTCAACATCCCGCAACAACACCAAACTAACCAGACATTCTACCAATAGACCCTCATCCGAGATTTGAAAGAGCCCGAGCCGAATCGTCCACGTCCCGGTTTTCCCCACTCAACCCCGAGAACATTGCAACATGTCCTACTACGACAACCCTCAGGCCCAGTGGTCGTCTTCTACTCCCAGCACCCAGCAGAACAACTGGGAGCACCAGGGTTCGACTACTCCGGTCCGCGCAGGTACGCCAGATCCACGATCGACCGATACGGAGTTGTAATTAACGCATTGATTTGTACAGGCGCCAGCGGCCCCCAGCCCCAGGATGACTACGCCTTCTCGTATCAATTCGATGGTATGTGATGCAATACGCCCAGAGATTTTGTCGACTTCGATTGTCCTTAAAGTCAGTGTCGACGGCACGACTTGGCCGGCATATTCGAAGCCCAAACAATCTCGACTCTACGAATGAAACAAACTGACCCAATTATAGAGGTCGATCGAGCATACGAGAACTTGCAAAAGTCTGGCAAGGGCTATGGAATGGGTGGTCGCCGTGAGTTTTCTATCCTGCGCTACTAAGCCTGCCATTCCGACATGAACGGATGAATTGGTCTGGTTGAGTGTACCATCAAACATACTGACAAGATCATGCAGACTCCCGTGGTTCCCATCACACCCCCGGCCCCCGCCCGCACTCGGTAAACAACTTTGATGACGCCCGTGGCCAGGGACCCAATCTGCAAAACTTCTACGCAAACCAGCGTCATCAACCTTCACGAGGCTCCAACGAGGCAGAGCAGGTCATGCAGGCTAAGAGACGGATGGCAGCTCAGCGGGAGCGAGAGCTTCGAAACCTGCACACAGAGCAGCAATATCAGCGAAGTAGGCCTCCCTCTACTGTGTAGCACATTCAACTATGACAAAGAAACAAGATGGCATATAGAGAAAAATAATGTGGTCATGGGCGACCGAAAATGTCGTTGCCCAGACGCCGCTCGTGTTTCTTCCCTCCCAATTTTGAGCAGCATCTATGTAATATCGTCGAGTTTGTTGAGCATGGGCTAACAGCTTTTCTACGTAGCCGTCCTTTCCGAGGTGCCTCTGCCGCCCAACAAGCACATGTCCGAGGAGGAGACGCGAGAGTTGATTGCCCGTCAACGAAGTGCCCTCTATGGCGAGGGTCCTTTTGCAGACAAGGCAGGATACGTGGATGAGACTGGTAATGTCCGCACTGGTGCCCCTGTCCCTAGCGGACCCTCTAGCATCCGTGGACACTCCCCTCTTGCCTATGACAGCGTAGGCCGTGCTCCCCCTACTGGCGAGGCTGGCACTCCCGTCTCTGGTGATGCCCACGGTCCTCCCACCGAGCCCAACTCGCGACCTCACAGCAGAGTCAGCCCACAGGCTGCTGGACCCACAAACAAGGTCTTTGACAATGCTGTGGGTAACCAGAGCCGTACAAGTACATCCAGCCCAACTGGCGGCTCTCCCTCTCGGGATATGAATGCTGGCTCCAAGCCCAACCAGGCTGGTGCCTCTGTGGCTCCCATTGGAACTCGTCCTTCTGGTACACCCACAACTTCTGCTTCATCGAAGCGATCCACCACTCCTCTTGCCTCCCCCGGTGGCTGGGGACGTGGCAATGGCGTTTGGGGTCAGTCGTCCGGTCTCGGTGCTCCTGCTAGTGTCTGGGGTTAGAGAGGTCCGCTCACCAAGGATTAGGAGTCGCAACAAGGCGCAGGATTTAAAGTTGCATTTGGGACGGCGCAGAGGTAAACGTGCATTGCGGTCGGTATCTTTGGCGAGTACAGTCTTTGGTAACTCACATCTCGAGTTGAAGATGGTGCGAACATTGCAGGGCATTCGGATCTGGCGAGAGCCAACTGATACTCCAAGGTCACAGGTGTTGAAGGGACGGCATCGACTAGGGAGTTGACATTGTTTTTCTGTTTTATTTCGGCAGGAGGTTACGAATTGGTGAACTGGGAGTTGCATTCGAACATTACTGGGGCGTCGCGATATCGTCTCGTTTATACTTTGAGGGCAGGAAAAACGGTGCCGGGTATGAAGGAACGGGCAGGATGGTTACAGTCTCGGACTCGGAATCGAGATGTTTCGGAGTCTTTGGCCTGGACGAAACTGTCGGTCTGGCTCACCGTGGGAGCGGCAACTATATACCCAACAGGGCGGTTCTTACGGCGTTCACTCTGTTTACGACGACCGATCAGCCTGCGAAATCGACTACGGCATGTGTTAGCATCAACTGCGTAGCGCGTTCGGAGTACCTTTCACGATGGAGGCATTTGAGTTGTCGGCGCGCATACCATGGTAATGGATTGGAAGGGAACCTACAAGGGCTTGTTTATGCTCACGAATCGGCGAGCGAAAAGGAATGTGTTTTATATACGGCGAAAAGCACTATAAAAAGACAAAAAAAAAGAGAAGACAAAAATGGCATCTCAAGGGGTTCAAGGTGGATCAAGGTTAGGGTCAGTTATCTTTCATGTCTCTCGTTTGTACTGGTTTGGGGCGAGGTTTCGGTTTGGGACAGGTTAATAGGAAACGGTTCTATAAGGGTTGTTTTCGCAAGGGAAAGGAGAAATTGTTTTCTGACTTTGAGATTTTGCTTAGGCTGGGGTAGGCAGGGTTGATAGTAATTGCGAGAAGGATCGGGGATAAAGGTAATACAAGTTTATTACGGAGTTGATCTGTTGGACGAGTAAATGTGCCTTGTGAGACATGCATGCTGTGCGAGGTGGCGGTCGAGACACGAGATGGGAGCAGGCCAGAATCACTTTAAGTGCTGATGCCAAACTGTGACAGCACTTTATTGAGGTGATAAAAATAAACAATCAGATTAACTAGGAAACCCTATCTTGCGTTAATTAAACTAATTAAAGGTAACATATTGTATTGTGTGAATGATGAGGAGAATTGCATATGCGCGTCATGGGAATGTCCGGAGCCCCCACCCGAAGACCGTGTCCGAACGGTCTTCTCCCCGCCTAAACCCTCAATCGGGGCCCCGAGTGGAGGCACCGGTGAGCATCTCATATGCATCTTGCAGGCAAGCTGCAGATGTAGTTGGTGAGGGGAGGGGAATGGATGACGGTTACACTACGTGACGCGATTCTTTTGTTTATCTTTTTCCGTGTAGGTACATATAGCTCATAGCTCGCGCTTCTTATTTACTCTGTTCAACTGTATATTGTGTTGTTGCAAACACCGACAAAATGCCCTCCTTTGACGAAAAGAAAGCTTACGTTGAGCAAGAAGAAACATTCTTCGATGATGGGCGGGAGATTGAGCTTCTGCATTACATCTATGGTCGGTCAGACATTGATGAGCTTCGAGGTTCGCCGGAGCGTGTTCTTCAAGCCATTGATGAGTTTGGACGCACGAAGAAGTATCTCATGAACGTGGGCGAGGACAAGGGCAAGATTGTGACAGATCTCATCGCTGAGGTGAAGCCCAAAGTCATGGTACATCAATTGATCTCTCCTCTTGTGAAGAACATACTGATTGGTATAGGTTGAACTCGGAGGCTACGTCGGCTACTCAACCCTCCTCTTCGCCAACGCCGTCCGCAAGTCCGGAGGAACACATTACTTCTCCCTCGAGCGCAACCCCGAATTCGCCGCCGTGATAACATCCCTTCTCGACCTCTCCGGCCTGCGCGACATCGCCCGCGTCATCGTCGGTCCCAGCGACGCAGGCCTCGCCCGCCTGCACGCCAACGGGACAATCTCCAAGATCGACCTCATGTTCCTCGACCACTACAAGCCCGCGTACACGAGCGATCTCAAACTCTGCGAACGCTTGGGGCTCGTGGGACCGGGGAGTGTACTTGCGGCCGATAACGTCATCAAGCCGGGAAATCCACCGTACTTGGCGTATGTGAGGAGTAGTGTTGCGGAGAAGAGGGCTGCGAAAGGGGGGAATGAAAAGGAGGAGTTTGCGGATAGAACGGCGAAACAGTATTTGAAGAGGGAGGGCGAGGAGAAGATTAATGAGGAGGAGGGGGATCCGAATCTGGTGTATGAGAGTAAAGTGGTTCATAGCTTTGAGCCAACTGGGTGATCCTGTGAGTACCCGC